>NC_056604.1:1303236-1440736 GCF_018340385.1 Cyprinus carpio
GCGTGTCCGACAGTGGACAGTCCTCCTCCGGGAAGAGCTGCTTGTCCTATCAGAGACTCTGTCAGTTGACGGACACAAGCGCCACTGTCCAGCCATCGCCCTCCACTGACGACATTATCCAGGACCTGGAGGACCGACTCTGGGAGAAAGAGCAGGAGGTGAGGAGCTCATAAAGGCCTCAAAGATGTGACCCTGGATCACAAAAGCAGTCATAAGTAGCACAGGTATATTTGTAGCAATAGCCAACAATACATTGTATGGGTTAAAATTATCCATTTATCTTTTATGGCAATAATCATTAGGATATTCATCCTTCTGTCTCTGATTGATAGTCAATGTTGGGGGTTAACAAGTTACATGTAACAGAATTACGTTATTTGGTCCCACTTTGCATTAGGTGGCCTTAACTTCTATGTACTTACATCAAAAAATAAGTACAATGTATTGATTGTGTTCATATTGTATTGCAAAACACTTTTGCTGCTATTGAGGTGGGATATGGGTAAGGTTAGGGACAGGTTTGGTGTTAAGGGTAGGTTTAAGGGTGGGTTAAGGTGTAAGGGATGAGTCAACAGTGTATTTATAAATGTAATAACAAAAATTAATTACAGATGTAATTACATACACTTAAAAATAAATATGCTTCACGATGCCATAGAAGAACCTTTTTTGTCTAAATGCTTCCATAAAGAACCTTTAACACCTGAAGAACCTTTCTGTTTCACAAAAGCTTCTGTGTGGTAAAAGACGGTTCTTCAGATTATAAAAAGGTAAGAAAGCGATTGTTCTTTAAAGAACCTTTGACTGAATGGTTCTTTTGTGGAACCAAAAATGGTTCTTCTGTGGCATCACTGTGAAGGACATTTTAAGACCTTTATTTTTAAGAGTGTACAGTGTAATTGTACAAATGTCCAGCTTCAGCTTCTCGTGTCAAATCTTGAGTGATTTTGATCAAGTAAAGGTCAGAATAACTGCAGTAATATCTCCAGATGAACTCTTACTGGACTGAAGCAGCTCAGCTTTACTTGATTCTCTATCAGTCATGTTTTAGAGTCTCAAATCTGATCATCAGGATCTTTTGAGGAGCGTTTGTTTCCAGAAGCTTTACTTTCACTGTTCCTCAGTGGAGGAATGATCTTCACAAGCCTCCAGAACATCTCACATCTTCTGAGGAGCCTTTATTTCTTCATCTCTCAATCACTGCATTATATGTTTGGATCATTTACATCTCATCTCACTGAGACACATTACTGGAGATATAGAGCACAGACTGATATTTAGATCAGTATCTGCTGCACTGTTAGAAAGATCTCACTGATTTACATTACAAGCAGCATAATTTCATCATAAAAATATCAGCATTTGCAGCAAATTCATATTTTTGCTCAGTTCGAGTCTGAATAAAATCAAGCTGGTTTTCCTTCATATTCTCACTCTATCAGACTATGTCCCCATTGTGGGAGGAATAAAGGTTTATCTAATCTAATCTGAATGAGCCATCAAACATGATACTCAAAGAAATGGTCACTAGTTACAACAATAACTTCATTAGATATTTTAGCTCTGTTTCATGATTCTAATTAAATTACCCATCAAAGCAACACTGTGCAGTGTTTCTCAGCAAAATGTATCTTGATTTTGTTTTCCTGAATATTACTTACTTTTTGTTATAAAACAGAGAGTTCCGGTCCTTGATTCTGATTGGTTGAGCCACGTTTGAAGTTGTTGTAAATGACTCTACAAAGTAACAAACACCTTTGTTTACGTTTGTTTGTTGCTCGGCAACCACTTTGTTACAACCACAACTGTTTCTGAGGAACTACATTGTTTGGTGGAAGAATACTGTTTTTATTAATATCATTACACTTTATTTGCTCTGTTTTGTTTTGTGAAACCTTACTACATGTATGGAATAACCGTTTTATAAAAGCAATAAGCCCCGTGAAGCCGTGGGTTACAGTGAATTTATAACAGCTATAACTCCGCTCCGCGTCGTGCCTAACAACGCCCCTCAGCTGTTATAAATTCACTGTAAATCACGCCTTCACGGGGCTCATTGCTTTATTATAAACTCATGAAGATTGTAGACTTTTACAATTGTGGTAACACTGTACAATAATGGTCTTAAATATGTATATTTCTTTTTTTTACAATATTAACCTTTGTTAATGTTAGTTAATAAAATTGTCATATTAGTTCACAATGCACAAACTCATGTTAACAGATACAATTTTAGATCTTAAAAATGTGAAATCTGAGAAACCGGCAAATGTGAAAAAGGTCCATGGCAGGCAGAAGAAATCTGTACCTGGAGTAATGACTGTGATTGTTCCTCAGGTGATCCACATGCGGCGTAACCTGGACCAGAGCGAGGCCGCCATCGTGCAGGTGTTCGAGGAGAAGCAGCACATCTGGGAGCGAGAGATGGAGGAGCTGAGGCAGAACTACGCCGGCCGTCTGCAGCAGGTGACCCACCGAGCCCAGCGCACCCAGCAGGCCCTGCAGACCCACATCGCCCGTCTGCAGCAGGACAAGGGCCGGCTCCAGGAGGAGATCAGCGCCCTGCTCGCACAGAGAGAGGAGCTGGAGAGGAGGTGCCTGGATTACCGCAAGGAGCAGGCGGATATCCTGCCTCGCCTGGAGGAGACCAAGTGGGAGGTGAGAGGAGCAAAACAAAGGCTCCAAAAGAAGGTTTTCATTTTTAACCTCTTGAGACCCGGCAAAACATTTTAGGATTTTTTTTTTATTTTAATTTTTTTATTTTTCATGTTATTATATTGTTTAGAGCATAAAAAAATACAAATTATATTTAATTCATATAAAAGATAAAAGAGCATATTTATATAAAAAACATCTGCTAAAAGACTATTTAGGCCAGTTTTTATGGAATTTTTAGGGCAGTTTACTCTAACATTATGTACCGGTTATAGCCAGTCAAAAGTCTGAGTAATTAAGATTTGTTAATGTTTATGCTAACCCCAAGGCTGAATTTATTTAATTCAAATTAAATAAAAAACACAGCAATATTGTGAAATATTATTACAATTCAAAATACCCATTTTCTATTGCAACATATAGAGGGATATAGTATAGTAATATAAATGTAATGTTCATCTTTGATTAATAAAATAATTAATTTCTTTGTTTAAAACATATTTTACACTGATAATAACCAGAAATGTTTTTCGAGCAGCAAATCATCATATTAGAATGATTTCTGAAGATCATGTGACACTGAAGACTGGAGTAATGATGCTGAAAATACAGCTGCGCATCACAGAAATAAATTACACTTTAACAGATATTCACATAGAAAACAGCTGTTTTAAATTGTAATAATATTTCACATTTTTCTGTATTTTTGATCAAATAAATGCAGCCTTCATGAGCAGAAAATAAACAAATTTTAATTATTTAACAAGTAGTGTTTGTTATTTATTACACAGACTGAAATTTCTGGGAATATTTCAAGTAAACAGTTTAAGTCTAAGGAGTTCAGGAACTGATAGAGAACTGATAGAGCAACATACAGCAGACTGAACTAAAACAGCGCAGCCTGTGAGACCCAGCAGTGATGGCTTTGGTTTGTGTTGCACAGCTGTGTCAGAAAGCGGGCGAGATCTCTCTGCTGAAGCAGCAGCTAAGAGAGAGTCAGAACGAGGTGACGCAGCGCGCCGGAGAGATGGTGGCCCTCAGGGGTCAGCTGAAGGAGCTCAAGGGCCAGATGAAGGAGCGCGAGGAGACCATGATGGGCCTGAAGGACTCGTACACCAACAAGAACCGCGAGCTGGAGAGATGTGAAGGAGAACTGAAGAGAACGCTGACAGAGGTGCACACACACTCATATCCAACGCACCGCACTTATATGATCCTGACTAAAGTCGTATTTAATAATAACAAACAATAAAACTATTACTAATGCTGATACATGAGGTTAGTGCTTTGCTGAAACCTCTAACAATAAGCATTAAAGTTGACTGTGTTTGAGCTAGAAGACTCAAATCAAAATTAGATTTTTGCATTAAAGTATGATTGATGGACAAACTTGGTAAAACACAGTTCTTACTAAGCTTATTTGTCAAATTAAACTGCCATGCATTTGGCTTCTTTTTCATTTCTATATATATTTATATACACTGCCAGTTGAAGGTTTGGAATAATTAGGTTTTTTAAAATATTTTTGAAAGACGTCATCAAGACTGCGTTTATTTAATCAACAAAATAAGTAAACAAATAAATAAAAAATACAGTAATATTGTGAAATATTATTACAAATTAAAACAGCTGTTTTCTATGTGATTATCTGTTGGTTATGACCATGGTATAAGCAGGATAATGCATGTCTAGCTGTGCATAAAACAAATTTTAATGCACTTCGCGTCTACTTAAAAAGAGGATAGATGAGTAGTGAAATAATATTTATACATTATGTATATTTTTACATATATGTAAAATTATCGATTTTTCTTTTATGCCAAAAATCATTAGGATATTAAGTAAAGATCATGTTTCATAAAGATATTTAGTAAATTTCCTACCGTAAATATATCAAAAATTAATTTTTGATTAGTATTATGCATTGCTAAGAACTTCATTTGAACAACTTTAAAGATGATTTTTTCAATATTTAGATTTTTTTGCTCCCTAAGATTCCAGATTTTCAAATAGTTGTATCTCAGACAAATATTGTCCTTCTAACAAACCATACATCAATGGAGAGATTATTTATTCAGCTTTCAGATGATGTATAAATCTCAGTTTTGAAAAATTTACCCTTATGACTGGTTTTGTGGTCCAGGTCAGTAAATGTCATACTCCACACACACTGTAAGCGCTGGTTTGTTCTCTCCGCAGGTGTCGATGTTGCGTGACAAGCTGGTGGTGTTCGAGGCCGAGGTTCTGGGTCTCAAGCGTGCTCTGAGCGAGCTGAGCTGCAGGAGCGATCACGCCGTGTGTCTGAGGGACATCAGCGGCAGCAGCAGCTTACCGTGGGCCGGCCTGCACTCACCCCGAACGCCCGAACCCCTGCCCATCGACAGCTTCCTCAGCCTGCAGAGCGACGAGGCCAAAGCGCAGCGGCAGGAGGCCGGAGAGCTGCGGCGGCAGCTGGAGAGACTGCAGGGCGAGCTGCACCTGGAGCGGCAGCAGAGAGAGAGGCAGGCGCTCACCTTCGCTCAGGAGAGACACACCTGGCAGGGAGAGAAGGAGCGCGTGCTGAAGTACCAGGCGCAGCTGCAGCTCAGCTACGTGGAGACGCTGCAGAAGAACCAGGCGCTGGAGGAGCAGGTCGGCCAGATCGGAGCCAAACTGGGCACCACACCCGGATCGCCCGGATCACCCGTCAGCCTCTCCATCCCCGTTCTGGTGACCCTCACTCTGTCCCCAACCTTTATCATCAGTGTTGAAAACAGTTGTGCTGCCCAATATTTGTGTGGAAACTATCATGCTATTTCATAGTTTGCTGTAAAATGTAACCACAAAACCAATCATGAGGGTCGGTTTTTTTCAATAAATAATCTTTCCGCTGAAATATGTTTTGTTAGGAGGACAATATTTGAAAATCTGGAATCTGAGGGTTCAAAAAAATCTAAATATTGAGAAAATCATCTTTAAAGTTGTTCAAATGAAGTTCTTAGCAATGCATATTATTAAGTTTTGATATATTTACAGTAGGAAATTTACTAAATTTCTTCATGGAACATGATCTTTACTTAATATCCTAATGATTTTTTGGCATAGAAAAAAATGTATAATTTTGACCCATACAATGTATTGTTGTCTATTGCTACAAATATACCTGTGCTACTTATGACTGCTTTTGTGCTGCAGGGACACAAATTAAGAAAAATATCAAATTAAAAAATAAATTAACACTTTTATTTGTCAAAGACACATTAAATTAGTCAAAAGCGACAGTAAAGATATTTTGTCGCCTTAGAATTATAAGGTTCTATCTGACATTTTTGTCTAAATTTAGTTATTCACATATTCTTATTCTGCTTATTCAACTTTTTTAGATTTTTTAATGTTGTGTACCTTTTGGGACTTTTTATGAACTGTTTTCAACATTGATAATAATCAGAAATGTTTCTTGAGCAGCAAATCATCATATTAGAATGATTTCTGAAGATCATGTGACACTGAAGACTGGAGTAATGATGCTGAAAATACAGCTGCACATCACAGAAATAAATTACAGTTAAACACATATTCACATAGGAAACAGCTGTTTTAAATTGTAATAATATTTTACATTTTTACTGTAATCTTGCAGGGCGAGAAAGAGCATGTGCTGAAGTATCAGGTGCTGGAGGAGCGGGTCGGAGCTAAACTGGGCACCAGGCCCGGATCGCCCGTTGGTCTCTCCATCCCCGTTCCTCTGACCGTGACTCTGTCCTCGACCGCCGATGAGCCCAAACCGATCCTGCATCAGCTGGCGCCTCCGTGGCCCGGACCTACTCGCCTGGAGCGGATCGAGTCCACGGAGATTTAGACGCGAGACAATCATCGCGAGACTGTTCTGTGCTAGACTAAAGAGGGCCGAGATCAGCTTGTGTTACTGCAACACATGAAAGAATTATGCAGTTAAGAATTAAAGTGATGCACATTTCTCCAGCTTTTAAACTTCTTTATAACTCTTTTGGTTACCAGTGATAATGAGGGGAAATGTTTCATTTCGAGCTTTGGAATAATTACAATTAATGTTTTTGAAAGAAGTCTCGTCTGCTCACCAAATCATGAAATATTATTATACTTTAACATACCTTTTTTCTATGGAAGCTTGTTTCTACCATGAAATAAAATGAAATTTTTTAAATATTATTATATTTTTTTTTTTTTTTAAATGTTCTCATGTTTCTGATTTTTTTCTTGCTATTTGGTTTTTTTATATATGGTAATTGTGATTGTGACTATTTTCCTTAGAATTGAGATATAGAGCGAGATATAAATGCAAATTCAGAATTGTAAGAATTTTGCAATTGTAGAAACAAGCTTCCATAGTTTTCTATTGTAATACATTTTAACTATAATTTATTTCTATGATGTGCAGCTGTATTTTCAGCATCATTACTCCAGTCTTCAGTGTCACATGATCTTCAGAAATCATTCTAATATGATGATTTGTTGCTCAAGAAACATTTCTGATTTATTATCAATGTTGAAAACAGTGTTGCACAATATATTTTTTTGTGAAATCTTCAGTGTATTTTATTTTTCAGGATTCACAGATGAATAGAAAGTTCAAATTAACAACATTTATTTGAAATAGAAATCATTTGTAATATATGTCATATAAATGCCTTTACTGTCACTTTTAATGCATCCCTACTGAATAAAAGTATTAATTTCTTTCTTTTTTTTATTTTTTTTTACTCAAGATTTTTTTAATGCATCACAGTTTCCACAAAAATATTGTGCAGCACAACTGTTTTCAACATTGATAATAATCAGAAATGTTTCTTGAGCAGCAAATCATCATATTAGAATGATTTCTGAAGATCATGTGACACTGAAGACTGGAGTAATGATGCTGAAAATACAGCAGCACATCACAGAAATAAATTACACTTTAACACATATTCACATAGAAAACAGCTGTTTTAAATTCTAATAATATTTCACATTTTTACTGTATTTTTTATCAAATAAATGCAGCCTTGGTGAGCAGCAGAGATTTCGTTCAAAGACATTTGAATTATTCCATTTTTTTAAACAGTGTTTTTTACAGAGGGATTAGTTTTGTACCTGAAGGAATCTGGTGTTGGTTCAGTGATGTTTTAATGTTTCAGGGATGTTGGGGGGGCATCAGTTCTGTCTGCAGTGACTAAACTTGAACAGCAGGGGTCATTACACTCTAAAAAATAAAGGTGCTTCACGATGCCATAGAAGAACCTTTTTTTGTCTAAATGCTTCCATAAAGAACCTTTAACACCTGAAGAACCTTTCTGTCTCACAAAAGCTTCTGTGTGGTAAAAGACGGTTCTTCAGAGTATACAAAGGTCAGAAAGAGATGGTTCTTTAACTGAATGGTTCTTTTTCGTGGAAACCAAAAATGGTTCTTCTATAGCGTCGCTGTGAAGAACCTTTTAAGCACCTTTATTTTTAAGAGTGTAGACGACAAACAGAAGGCTCCTATCTGCAGGTAGAATTACTTTAAAAAAGAAAGAAAAGATTAGTTTTTTTTTAATTTGGCTGAGATTAAATCCGAACTGAACTTGCTTTCCTTATTCTACAGTGATGCTTCTGGAAGGTTCTGAGAGATGCTGCTATTCTGATGTGATGTTGTGGGTAGACAGGCAGGCTGTGAATATGATGGTTATTTATGTGAAATCGTTATTACCAACATATTGCGTGTGAATATTTTGAGAAAATGAAAATTATTGTTATTTCTTCATTCTGATTATTGTGAATAAAGCCGATATTTTAGCTTTGTTTTTCTGTAACATGACATGTAACACTTCTCACCGATGAAACCATATTCCTTTTGATGTAGTTCTGATGTAATTATTTGATTTGATGATGTAATTAATTGATTTAAAGAACAAATGCTATGTTTTTATACTTCTATTGTTTGTATTTATGTTACTGTAATCATTTGCGTAAAAGCATATCCGATCAAAAACACATTAAATGATAAAGACACAAATCAATCAGCATAGTCCTCTTTGAGTACATGTCATAGTATCTCAACTAAATTCTTGAAAATCATAGCAAGCGACGTCTTTGGAAACTATAGTTCTCTCCTTAAATATGAAGATCTCTAACAGCAGATTAATGAATTAATCCAAATTCCACAAAAAGCTTCTGAAAGTATTCAAGACATTTTTAGAGACAATAGACACTTAGAGACATTTTGGTCAGATTTATTTAATGTTCATCCGATCTAATTTTGTAAGTGACTTTTTTTTTCTGTTTTTAAAGATGATTTGTTTTGGATTGTTTTACTATTTTAGGAAGATAGAACTTTAGTTGTGTTTCCTGCTAGCTAGAAGTCCCGATGTGAATCAACTGATTCTCAATACACACTCCGAAGTTCCGAACTGAATCAAATGATTCGCAAACCCGCACCGAAGTCCCAGTCTGAATCAGCTGATTCTCGATACATGCTCCGAAGTTCCGAATGGAGACAAAAGATCTACAAACACGCTCTGAAGTCAGTATCCGAAAGATATGATTCAAGTGATTGTACCGATTTGAAGATCTGATTCAAATGATTCACGGACCCGCACCGAAGTCCCGATCTGAATCAAATGATTCGATTCACGGACCCGCACCGATAATTCCCGATCGAATGAGATCAAATGAGTCCCGAATCGCGAAACAAATGATTCACGGACCCGCCCCGCACCGATCTGAAAGTACCGATCTGCATTCGAAATGATCTGAAACAAATGATTCACTATACCAGCACTGAATTCCGGATCTGAATCAAATGATTCGCAAACCCTCACCAAAATCCCGATCTGAATCAAATGATTCTCGATACATGCTCCGAAGTTCCGAATGGAGACAAAAGATCTACAAACACGCTCTGAAGTCCCGATCCGAAACAAATGATTCACGGACCCGCACCGAATTCCCGATCTGAATCAAATGATTCACAGACCCGCACCGAAGTACCGATCTGATTCAAATGATTCACGGACCCGCACCGAAGTCCCAATCTGTATCAACTGATTCTCGATACATGCTCCGAAGTTCCTAACTGAATCAAAAGATCCACAAACACCACAAAGTCTCACACAACTTTTCTCCGCACAGATATTATTTATGGAAAAATAAGAATATTCTTTAAGAGAATCAATCACTGGTTTAAAAACAATCTTCTTTTAGTTGGAAAGCTTTTTAATTCACAAGGCATACTTTCCAACTACAACTACTCAGATTTCTTACAGAAATGATCGGAAGTGTTTGCTTTTCTGCACATCAACAAAAAAAATTACTATAAAATTAGAGCTCTTTTTCAGAGAGAGATAATAACAATTCCTTACATAATACCTTATTGGAATAGCATTGTGGAGCACATACCTTGGGAGAAAGTATGGACCTTGCCTCATAGATATCTGCTTACCAATAAAGTAAAAGAAATAAAATTTAAGTTAATTCACAAATGTTACCCAACTAAAGCCTTTCTTAGGAAATATAAGTCAGACATTGAAATGAGTTGCTGTTTTTGTCATTCTTCGGAAGAAGACTTCATTTATTTTGGCAATGCTCCTACACTGAAACACTTTTTGGCATTTATTCAGTGTTATTTTGTAAGTGACTTCTCTTTTTGTTTTAATGACGTTTTCTTTGGATTGCTTGACTATTCAAAAGAGAATACTGGAAAATATTACATAATTAATGTATGTTTCTTCTTAGCTAAATTTCACATTCATAAACAAAAGATTACTGGCTCTAAACCTTTTCTTTTTTCTTTATTCAGAGTTGACTTAGACAAGTATGTGGAAACTATCCAAAGTTCTGTTTATTTGAACGCTATGAAAACAGTGTCTTTATATTCTTCCTTTGTGTCTTCTTAAGATGTACTTTTATTACCTTGTTTTTGTTGTTGTTACCCGGGCAACAAATCTGTGTGCTTATTCTTTTTTTCTCTCTCTCTCTCTCTCTCTCTTTATTACTTTAAGTGTACTGCCTTAATGTTTTAATGTTTATATTGTTAGAATCAAACGATTCTCAATACATGCACCGAAGTCCCAATCTGAATCAAATGATTCACGAACCTGCACCGAAGTCACAACTTGAATCAAATGATTCACGAACCTGCACTGAAGTCTCGATCTGAATCAAATGTTTCTCAATACACACTCCGAAGTTCCTATCTGAATCAAAAGATCCACAAACTTGCACTGAAGTTCCGATCTGAAACAAACTGAATCACTATACCCGCACTGAAGTTCCTATCTGAATCAAAAGATCCACAAACTTGCACTGAAGTTCCGATCTGAAACAAAGGATTTGTGAACCTGCACCGAAGCCAGGCCCGGCTCCACGGGGGGGCCAGGGTGGGCCTGGCCCACCCAATCAGAGGCTTGGCTGGCCCGAACCCTGGCCCCAACCACATAAGTCCCGATCACAAAATTAAAAGAACTGCCCCCTTTTTATCAAATCCTAAAGTTACTTGAATTGATGAACAAGATCTGTTAAGGTGGGCAAAACAAAATGATTCACTACAAATGCAAAAAAGGAACGTCTGAAAAATAGAACGTCAACCGCTATTTTTATCTATCTATCTATTTATATCAGGGCTCCAAACTGCGACTAAAACAGTCGCATTTGCGACCATAAATATAAATTTGTATTCGGTGACGTTTTTGCTGAGGTCGCCACTGGCGACTACCCGCCGAAAGCTCCTCAGGATTTAAACGCTACAAAAAGTTTTTCTCAGGCGGATGATTTGCTTCATTCTAGCAGCGCCCTGTCTGTGATAAAAGGAACTGCGGACCGAAGGTTAATACACACTAACAACTCACCGAGTGTGGACCTGCCGCTTTTTTTTTTACAATCAGCTTTCAGCCGAGATCGGCCCATACAGAAAAATCCGTCTGTCAGCCAGAAGTGTTTTGTAGCAAGTCGGCGCGGCTCTCTGGCCCATTATCTTCTCCTTGATGAAGAGACTGAACCGACAGAATTAAGTAATTCAAGCCAGCAATCAGCCCGAGTGTGTTATTGCTATCTGGGGTATATATTTACATGTTATAGAACTTAAAAAATTTGAATGTAATGCCTTTTTTCCTAATTGATTTTGCGATAGACTTTCTTTTGTTATGTTCAAAGTATTAAACTGAGACGATGCGCCAACTATTTTAGTGGAAAAAGAGAGTTTCAGACAGTCCTTATCTCTGCCCCACATCAGATGCTTGACGCACACAGTCTGATTAACGCAGCTCCGCTGTGCAGCGAGAGAGAAATGACGGAGACGTAAGAAGGGAACGTGCAGAAAAATTACAGCGTCCTATTTCGTGCACAACTTGAACAAACTAGAACATGGTAAAGCTGTCAGCTGTATGAATATTGGCAATATCGTTAACAATTCTCGTTTCATAATAATTACTAATATGGCTTCTTCTAAACCAAGATCTTGGTCTGTGTTCTTTTAATGCGTGAACTTCATTATGTGAAGTGGCGAACTGGCCGTCCAGTAATCGCAAAAGCTCGATGCTTTGTAACTTTTTAATAAAAAGTACCATCTTTAAAATTATTCCGAATTCATAACGAAATCAAACCAATATCGATTTGGCGCTCCTTAATGGGCACAAAGGCACGGTCGCTTTAGCGCCTCTGAGTTCAATGGGCAAGTGAACCCGCGGGTTTAATCTTTCCGATTTGACTCAATGTAGTACACTTAATGCTCTGAATTAACATCAAAAGATTGGCTATTTTATAAGAAGAGCCTACAAAAGTACATAAACTTACTGAAATGTCTCATGTAGGAGGATTCCCAAGCGCGCACTCAGTGGCCAAGTGATGCTTAAAGATCCATGATACTGGTACAGACTCTGTGTAATGAACAATTCTTTGTGACTGTAGATTTCAAGCTGGAAAAGACATTTAGTTCCCACTTTAAGTGAACCTTAGTTCCCAGGTAATCTACAAGACTGGAGTAAAATGCTGATCAAAAAAATCAAGAAAAGAATGAGACATAAACACATGAACAGTATGAGTTGAAATGTTGAAATGATAAATAAATCGCGCATGAAGTAATAATCTGAATCAAAATAAATAAAACACGTTTAGTCTGTGGCACCTAAAAAAATTATTTGGCTCCGCAAGTTTTTTTTTATAGGAGCAAAAATGGCTCTCCCCTTACTCGATTTTTTTTTTTTTTTGTTTGGAGCCCTGTATATATATATATATATAATATATGTCCCCGATATAATAGTTATCCATCCTGCACCGGTCCCCACCTGGGATAATCATTTGGCCCACCTTTCATCTCTGATTCTGGAGCCGGGCCTGCACCGAAGCCCCGATCTGAATCAAATGATCCATGAGCCTGCACCGAAGTCCTGATCTGAATCAAATGATTCACTATACCCGCAATGAAGTTCCGATCTGAATCAAAAGATCCACGAACTCGCACTGAAGTCCCGATCTGAATCAAATGATCCATGAGCCTGCACCGAAATCCAGATCTGAATCAAATGATTCACTATACCCGCAATGAAGTTCCGATCTGATTCAAAAGATCCACGAACTCGCTCTGAAGTTCCGATCTGAATCAAATGATTCACGAACTCGCTCTGAGGTCCCGATCTGAATCAAATGATTCACGATATACCGCAATTGAAGTTCCGATCTGAATCAAAAGATCCACGAACTGGGGGGGGCTCTGAAGTCCCGATCTGAATCAATGATTCTCAGATATACGCTCAACGAGTTCCGATCTGAATCAAAGATCCACGAGAACTCGCACTGAAGTCCTGATCTGAAACAAATGATTCACTATACCCGCACTGAAGTTCCGATCTGAATCAAAAGATCCACGAACTCGCACTGAAGTCCCGATCTGAATCAAATGATTCACTATACGCGCAATGAAGTTCCGAACTGAATCAAAAGATCCACGAACTCGCACTGAAGTCCCGATCTGAAACAAATGATTCACACTATATCGCAATGAAGTTCCGAACTGAATCAAAAGATCCACGAACTCGCACTGAAGTCCCGATCTGAAACAAATGATTCACTATACCCGCAATGAAGTTCCGATCTGAATCAAAAGATTCTCAATAGACACTCCGAAGTTCCGATCTGAATCAAAAGATCCACGAACTCGCACTGAAGTCCCGATCTGAATCAAATGATTCACGAACCCTCACCGAAGTCCTGATCTGAATCAAAAGATCCACGAACTCGCACTGAAGTCCCGATCTGAATCAAATGATCCATGAAGTACCTGCATTCCGAATCCTGAAGTTCCGATCTGAATCAAATGATTCCACGTACCCGCAATGAAGTTCCGATCTGATTCAAAAGATCCACGAACTCGCTCTGAAGTTCCGATCTGAATCAAAAGATCCACGAACTCGCACTGAGGTCCTGATCTGAAACAAATGATTCACTATACCCGCACTGAAGTTCCGATCTGAATCAAAAGATCCACGAACTCGCTCTGAAGTCCCGATCTGAATCAAATGATTCTCGATATACGCTCTGAAGTTCCGATCTGAATCAAAAGATCCACGAACTCGCACTGAAGTCCCGATCTGAATCAACTGATTCACGAACCCTCACCGAAGTCCTGATCTGAAACAAATGATTCACTATACTCGCACTGAAGTCCCGATCTGAATCAAATGATTATCGAACCCTCACCGAAGTCCTGATCTGAAACAAATGATTCACGAACCCTCACCGAAGTCCTGATCTGAAACAAATGATTCACTATACTCGCACTGAAGTTCCGATCTGAATCAACTGATTCACGAACCCTCACCGAAGTACTGATCTGAAACAAATGATTCACGAACACCTCCGATTCCCTTGATCTGAAACAAATGATTCACTATACTCGCACTGAAGTCCCGATCTGAATCAAATGATTATCGAACCCACACCGAAGTTCCGATCTGAAACAAATGATTCACGAACCCTCACCGAAGTCCCAATCTGAATCAAATGATTCACTATACCAGCACCGAATTCCGGATCTGAATCAAATGATTCGCAAACCCGGTTTGTCTGTTCCTCCTCTTTTTGTGTCTTAATTCAGCCAAGTTTACTCATCACTGTCAGTAATACTACTTGGTTAAGTCAATAGTTTTATGACATTACTTTAAAAAAGCATTTTGCCTTGGCAATTAGCCGTTTTATTACATTTAACATTTTGTTTTATTTTTAACAAATCTGAAACAAATCCTTCAGTCCTTCAGAACTAAATTTAAATTGTTATTTGCATGAAAAAAAGAGCACAGAATGTTTCATGGAAGAAAGAAAGATACGTGACATTTTCCCTTTACAACCTCTCTCTGAGATTCCTTTAAATAACCTGATGGTGAGTAATAAGAGGGTTCATCTCTGACTGCATTGTGTCTTGTGTGTGTCTGAGCTGACCTTGTAATGTTCTCTACCAAGAAAACACGCCTGCGACAATCTTATGTGTTTTGATATTGTTATTCATTGGTCCTTCAACATCTTTCCTTCAGGTTTGTACGGAAGCTGCCACAGAATAATAAATAGATAATGCTACTTTTTAGCTCACAATTCAGACTTTTTGTTGTTGCAGTTTTTGGTTTACATCCCATAGTTTGTATCTTTTTCTTGCATTTCTGAGAAAAAAAAGAGAATTATGAGTAAAAAAGTTGCAATTGCCTTATTTTATTTATTATAAAGTGGCAAAAAAAAGCTTTCATTGCTTCACTGTAAAAAAAAAAAAAATGGTTGAAAACGTAAAAATCCGAGGCAATTTGATGCTTTCAGATTTTTACGTTCTTGCAACTATTGTGTTAATAATTGTACTAAGTAACTACTTTTGTTTTGTCAGTTCGCCTGTTTTAGCTAATATATTTGTCAAGGCAACATCAATTCAGCATATTTTAACTTAGTAACACAAAATATTAATTTCTTTTATTAGCCATATATATATATATTTTTTGTTTTATATTATAGTAATATATTATGTGAAGTGTGCTGTGCTGTTTTGTATTTGTAAAGTCATCCTCCAAATCAAATCATAAGTCACCCCCTTCGTAATTGTTAACATTTTCATAACTAATTTAATTACTCATTTTTTTCTCAGTAACTGTAATTGATTACAATTACGTTTAATTTGTAATTAAATGATTTAATGCTACTCTCCAACACTGGCGACATCATAGTTACTTTGTCATGAAATTAGGCCTATACAAAAAAAATTATACATAACTATAGTTATGTAATTTACAGCATTTTTTGTGTAAGCCTAATTTCATGACTTACTGACATGCGGGAGACCATTTTCAGGATATTTGGCATATGATTAAAAGTGAATATTATAAAATAAAAGCATTTGCAAATAGTTCCACTTGATTACTGAAATTCTAGTTCTTAACTTCTCTGTAATAATGATTGCTGAATAATTAAGATTAAAGTTTTTAAAGTGTTTTCTTAAATTGGTCTATTCATAAAGTCGTGGCTTTAAATGTTGCATGCACTGCAAAAAATGATTTTCTTCCTCAGTATTTTTGTCTTGTTTTCTAGTTCAAATATCTAAACATCTATAACTCAAAACACTTGAGAAGCAAAATGAATGTGTGAAGTCTTATTTAGTTTATGCTTAATGCCTAAAACAAGAACTATCTGTGAGTGGGGAATGAAAACCTGATTTCTCTTTGAATGAGGGTGATTTTTTTCTGACCTCGTTGACAGATATTTGTTTGATTTTTGTTTTAATGGTAAATGGTTTTGCTGTCTTGTTTCAGTGAATGTTCTTTTTGAGTTCAGAATGTTTCAGTATGATTTATAGTACAATAGTGTCTGATCTTTATCTCTATGCATTCGAACAGAATGATGAGTTTGTGTAATTATCTTGTTCTTCTTGTTCTTTCAGGTCGGTTCTGCTCTTGTTCTCTGAAGGTTTACTCCTGGAGCGTGGCGTCATGTGTGGAGCGTGTTTGAGGCAGAAACACACGTCTGATCCTCAGAGACTGAAGATTAAATGCCTCCAAAACGACTGCAGGCCTCTTAGAGACTGAAGATTAATTTTCACTAGGAACTAGCATTAAGACTGAAAGAAACAATTTTCACAAACAAATTGCAGTACAATTTCGTGCACATGAATTTTTGAAGCATACACACTGAAATAGGTATTTTCTACAAAAATGTTTTCTATATTTGTTTTATGTGCAACTTCAAAACTCAATTTTTTTTTTTTTTTACATATTTTGTTTTTTATATACTACTGTTGTATAGATGTTTTTTTTGAGGTGGTGTTCATTTTTTTTTTTTTTTAGATACCGTCCTATAGATTGCAGCTCCAACCCCAATCAACACACATGGAACTTGCATAATCAATCAGGGCTACTTGATAATTACAGACAGGTGTGTTGGAGCAGGGTTGGAACTGAAGTCTCCAGGAGCAGGGTTGGAGATCCCTGTTTTAAGGGTTTTAAAAAAGAGGTTTCTCTTGCTCATCAAGGCTGCATTTATTTGATCAAAAATAAAGTAAAAATGTGAAATATTTTTAGAATTTAAACAGCTGTTTTCTATGTGAATATCTGTTAAAGTGTAATTTATTTCTGTGATGCCGCAGCTGTATTTTCAGCATCATTACTCCAGTCTTCAGTGTCACATGATCTTCAGAAATCATTCTAATATGCTGATTTGCTGCTCAAGAAAAATTTCTGATTATTATCAATGTTGGACACAGTTCATATTTTTGTGGAAACTGATACATTTTATTTTTCATGATTCACAGATGAATAGAAAGTTCAAAAGAACAGCATTTATTTGAAATAAAAACCTTTTGGCACATTATAAATGTCTTTACTGACACTTTTGAACAATTTAAAGCGTCCTTGATAAAAACACACTTTTTAAAAGGCAGTTGAACTGTTTTCAACACTGATAATAATCAGAAATGTTTCTTGAGCAGCAAATCATCATATTAGAATGATTTCTGAAGATCATGTGACACTGAAGACTGCAAGTAATGATGCTGAAAATACAGCTGCGCATCACAGAAATAAATTACAGTTTAACAGATATTCACATAGAAAACAGTTGTTTTAAATAGTAAAAACATTTCATTGTTTTACTTTATCATTAATCAAAGAAATGCATTCAGGGTGAGCATAAAAAATGCTCACTTTTGATCAATTACATGTATTCTTGATTAATAAATAAATGTATTAATTTCTTTTTTTTTAAATAATTGTTAAAATTATATATCTCAAATCATTTTCCATAGGAAGCTGTTGAATGTATATGCCGTTGTCTGGAGAAGTGAATGAAGGATCCTTGAGCTCGTAGTGTTCGGTGGAAATGAATGGCAGGAGACTGATGAAGCGGCACAAGGCTGAACTCTCTTTGTGTGTGTTTGAATAGCTCTGACCCTACTGTAACGCTAAACCCAAGTTTTCCACACACACTCCTGAAGGACACACACACACACACACACACACATACTGCAACCTCATCAGGCTCATTTGATCACATTAAGTCATTAACGTACAGATGCTCAACATAAATATCCAGCAGAAAACCAGTCCCGAGTCGAGTCAGAAGAGGATGCTGTCGTCATGGAAACCAGACCATAATAGACTAAATAATAAAGTTTAATGCCAGCCCACTGTCTTCTACAATCTAATGTATTCTGAGGGGTCAAAAAAATATGTTGATGCAAATATAAGAAAGGCCTAAAGTGAAATTGTACTTAATCTAGACGCACGGTGTTCTCAGGGAATGACGAACTTTGAAAGCAGCTCAACAACATTTCCATTTACTGAATGTGCAGCATTTCATTATGACCATTATTAATGCACTGCTTCTAAATAAGGTGAGTGAACTCTGTGCTGTCTGATTAGGCCTCGTTTGCGTCGGGACGCTGATGAGTTTATTATCACTCATATTCTCAGATTCACAGGCGTGATGTTCCTCAAGGCACGTCTGACTTCTCCAGCTGTTATTGGACGAAACTGTTCTTTTGTTGGCCTGCATGCGCATAAACAATATGGAAATGCTGGATTATATTAGTGTTTGTGAGCTCTGAATACTGAGCAGGCATTTCTGCTGTTTAGTCCTGCGTTCAGATGAATCTCATATCTGTTATTTCACAGCTTTGACCTTCCACTTGCTCACTTTACACATTAACCCCTTCAGTCCTGAGACAGACGCGCCATCAATCACTTACCATTTAGATTAGTTTTATTTATATGTGTAGAATTTGTTTTAATTCAATTTATAATATATAAAAAATTTATAAAAATATATTTTAAATATAGTTTTTATTAAATTAAATTTTAAAACACAAACTAACTAACACAAACTTATTAAAAAACTATAAAATTAATTATAAAATTAAATATATAGAAACTTAAACCATGAAAAGAAAATTAAGTGAAAAAAAAAAACTTATTAAAAAAATAAAGTAAAAAAAAATAATATATTTTATTTGATTTTCATATAGGTTAGCTTGATGTACTAAAATAACGAGAATTAATTGAAATAAAAATTAATAAAATGTAGAGGTTTTTTTTTTTTAAGTGAAAACTAATGAAAAAAATAAAACACACACACACACAACAAAATTACTAAACTTTTCACAAAAATGTAAAAATAAATCAGAAAATATAAAAATAAAAGCTTATAATAATAATAATAATATAATTTATAATGTATTGATATAAAATGTAAAATTTTAATTTATATAAAATAAATGTGTATTTTACATTTAAATTTTATTTATATAAAAAAAACTATATACAATTATTTTTTTTTTACATTTATTACACTTAATAAATGTGTTTTTATTTAACATTTTATTTTTACAATCAATGTATATATTTAAATATGACTTCTTCATAGCTGTTCACACCACGACCTTTGACCTTTACCCATATGTCACTGTGTTTGTCTATATTTAAATAAAAAAAGGACTGTCTTCTGTTTATAGGATGGATATGTAACTCATTTTGGAACATAAAGACTGAGAGTAATTATTGTATTCTAGTTCTGAGGTAATAATACACATTTAAGACTTACTTTGTGATTTAATAATTCATGCATCAGAGGGTTGATGTTGCTGAAACATGTTCTTTGAGGTGAAGGTGTGATTTATTCTGTCAGGATCAGTTCGTCAGATGATGATGCTGTTCAGCTGAATTTTATTAAACGTCCCTCTTCATAATTTCTCAAGCAGAAACATGATGTTCTGAACAGGGTTATTACAGTAACTGAAACTGAAATGAAAACCATTAAACGACTTCTTACATAAAAATAAAATAAACATGAACTGAAATCAAACAAAATAATATTATATAAAATGTTATATTAAAGAAAACACACTTCTCATTTTCATTTAGTTTAAGCTTTACATGCCTAAATTAACCTAAACTATACAGACATATTGAAAGAAGTAGATACTAAAAATGATATATATATATATATATATATATATATATATATATCAAAATATAAAAATTCATTACTATAAATAATGAAATCAAATAAAATGAATAAAAACTTAAGTGATTTTTTATTTCTGCTAGATTCCAAGGCAATATTTGTATTTTAATTTAGTGTAACTTGTGCTACTAGTACTGAAATAATTTAAAAACTATAGACAGACATATATCAATAATAACAACAAATAAAATAAAACAAATAAAAATTATTTAAAATGTCAAAATCAGACACCAAAATAAATATAACTTTAACTAAAATGAAGATAAAAATGCAAAATAATAAATAAAAAAAAATTATGTAAAACATTAAACCATTTAAAATTGTTTTCATTACCTGAAATAAAATAACTGTTAAGTGAAAAACTTTTGTTTAAGCTAGCTGTCAATGCAACATTTCTCATTGTCATTTAGTTTAAGTTGAAAGTAAAACTGAAGAAAAAAAAAAATATATTGTGACCCTGGACATCAAAACGGTGGTAATATGTGTGTGTATATATTATTTTCTATTTTTGTGTTGTTTTTTGTTAGGAGGACAATGAAAATCTGGAATCTTGAGGGTGCAAAAAAAATCTAAATATTGAGAAAATCATCTTTAAAGTTGTTCAAATGAAGATTCTTAGCAATGCATATTACTAATCAAAAATTAAGTTTTGATATATTTTACGGTAGGAACTTACAAAATATCTTCATGGAACATAATCTTTACTTAATAAAGCCCCTAATGATTTTTGGCATAAAAGAGAAATGTATAATTGGTGACCATACAATGTATTGGTTGTCTATTGCTACAAATATTACCCCAGAGACTTAAGACTGCTTCTGTGCCTGCAGGGACACGTATAGAAAATATTAAACAAAAAAATCATTAAAAAGAGAAAATGGAAGATGTCTAAAACTTATTATAGTAATGAGACTGGAGCAGCGGTGGATGAGGAGGAGCTCTTCTGGTGCTGATGCTGCAGCTCTATATAAGCGTCTGAGAGCAGCAGAGCATCAGTGTGTGTCGAGATGTCCGACTCTCTGCTGCCCGCGTGTGTTCTCTGTCTGCTGGCGCTCTCTGCGCTCTCATCCGCCTGCTACATCCAGAACTGCCCTCGAGGAGGCAAGAGATCCCAGCCAGAGCCCGTCAGACAGGTACAGACCAGCATCTTCATCATCAGCTTCATCAGTGATACTGTGGACATTAACTGCAGCTTTTTAAGTAGTTCGACAGAATTCAGAATGCCTTTCATTTCAAGTCCATCTGCTTAACATTCAGACTTTTTGCAGTGAAATGTTTTATTTAAATGAGTTGAAATATTCACATATTCAAAACTATAGCATGCACTATTAGCAGCAAAATATTTATCAATATTTCATGCATTACACTGTCTGTTGTAGTGTCATGTTTCACTGTTGTATTTACTATGTAGGTACTAA
Source organism: Cyprinus carpio (assembly GCF_018340385.1). Taxonomy (NCBI): domain Eukaryota; kingdom Metazoa; phylum Chordata; class Actinopteri; order Cypriniformes; family Cyprinidae; genus Cyprinus; species Cyprinus carpio. Next base: position 1,324,764 of record NC_056604.1, read on the forward strand.
AGTAACTTTATTACTTAAAAAAATAAATAAACTGAAATAGAATAAATAATATAAATGATTTTTTTTTTTTAAATTTTATTTATTCTAGTTGCACAGGGAACATTTCTAATATATATTTAGTTTAACATGATGCATTAAAATAATTAAATTTTAAATAAAATTTATAAAAACTATATTACATGTAAAAAAATTAAATAATAAAAAACACAAATTAAAAACTAATTCTATATATATATATATTTGAGCTGTCAGTCGATTCAATTTTTTAATCTAATTAATTACATGATATTTCTATTAATTAATTATCGCAATTAATTGCATAATAAATTTGACTGTGAAAATACCCCAAAAAATATTATTTTAAGCTAGTTTTGTGTTAACTGAGAAATGTGTAAAGTATAAAGTAGAAATTTGTATTTTTGGATTTATTTGTTTTGTTTTTTGATTAAGCATAAAATTTATTAGACATAAAGATTTAGGCTACAATTGCCAAACATAAACTATGGAACGTAGATGATTTTAGAAACATCTCAGTATTTTTGTTCAGGCAGTGAAAGGCATTGTTAAAAGATAATTTGTTTGTTACCAACAGTCTTCAAAATAAAATAAAGTAAGCCATTCATTTTTTTTAGGTGAACTATCCTTTTAATGTTTTTTATTAATATTATTATTAATAATATATATATATATATAGATATATATATATATATATATTATATATATATATATATATATATATATATTTTTTTTTTTTTTTTTTTGTTTTTTTTTTTTTTTAATGATACTCTAAATAAGAAACTAAATCTGCCAGCAGGTGGCGGGTCTTTATGAGTCATTCATTCATTCATTCAATCGTTCGATTCATTCAGGATTCAAGTAAACGGCTTCTTTCGACCAACTGTGTTCTGAACAACATCTCGCTATGAAAGGTATGTTCTCTGTGAGCCTATCGTGCATTTTTCTCTGTTTTCGCAGAGAGCTGTCCCCCGCTTCGTGGATCCAGATTGCTCTGAAGACGTGGGAATCTCATCAGACTGAAGACGGCGTGGCTCTGAAGGGTGTTTCTGGAGAAATGCTGCTGCGTTTGCTCAATCTGGCCACTCGACAGACAAAGACCCTTCTGATCCCATCATTCACACACACACTCACTCACACACACACACACACACACACACACACACACACACACACACACACACACACACACACACACACTCACGCACACGACATGCTCAGTGCTGTGTAAATACTGTATGTAGTAAACGTACGTGAAAGTCAGTCTGTTGGGCTTGTTTGTTATTTCAAAGGCTTTGGTTTGAGTTTATTGCTCCAGAAGCCACATGACCCGTTTCTGCCTTTGTGTGATGATAATACAGAGATTTCTGAGAGTTATTACCCAATTAACATATTATCTCCAGCCCAAAGCAGCCTGTGGCCTTTCTGGTAGCTCCTGCAGATCAGGGTTTGAAACCCTTTTATTAAAGATGAATTAAAGCATACACGGTATGATTTAATCACTGTAAAACCTGGAAAACAAAGGCATTCAGATGATTTACCACAGATGTCAGAAAAACAGAGAAAGGAGTTGCATACAAAAGAAAAGGAAAGTGACAGAAGCACATGATAGAATTAAAGCCAAACACGTGCCACATGTTTCATTTTGACAAGATATTATTTTGGTCCGTTGCACACAACAATATCAATAATGAAAATAATAATGATGATAATAATATTAATAATAATAATGGTGCTGATTATAAATGTTACTACAATAATAATAATAATTTTAATAATAGTAATGATAAATAAAAAAATATAATTTTAAATTTTTAAAATATAATATTTTTATATTATATCATATTATATTATATATTGTTATAGTTCTTGTATATTAATTTAAAATAGGTGGAATATATATACATATATAATATTTTATTTTATTTTCAAATATTTTTAAATTATATATAATAATATAAAAACTGGTGTGAAAAACTGCATGTAAATTTCACAAATAATTCTTTTAATTATTGATAGTTAACATTTTTCAAGAGTCTTTGTTTATATTATATATATATATATATATATATATATATATAATATATATATATATATATAAATTCTGACTTTTTTCTCAGAATTGCAAGCAAAAAAAGTCAGAATTGTGAGAGAAAAAGTTCATTTTTTATTTTTATTTCATGGCAGAAATTAAATTCAGAAACTCAGTTAAACCATATATAATATATCAGTTCATTGATCCCTATAGAAGACTCACTCTTCTGTGGCAAAGCCATTTTTTGCGCTGCATATGATTTTCATATTCTAGTAAGTGGGAGTGGGATCTCTAGTTAGGTCGAGGATGAAACTCCTGTAACAATATCGTAAAACAGACAAGCTTGAACATCCAATGTAATTACAGAACACACACCAGTGGCACGCATCCGACTGTAAAGAACAGCACAAATCAACACACACCTGACATTCACCTGGATGAGGCGCTGCGGGGAATATTTCTGCTATAAAAGAGATTTCATAACCGATTCGTGAAAGTGTTTTTTTTTTTTTTTTTGGTGTAATTGCTGATGAGTCCAGGCAGGCAGGGCGGTGAGGGCGGAACGGGCTTTAAATGAGCTCTTCTCTATTCATTCACACTCAATGCTGTTCAACCATGGAGCTCAAAACAACGTCTGTGCTGCTGCTCATCTGCGTCACCATCATCATCCTCACCAGCACTGAAGGTCAGAATCAGCTAAATCTCACATGAGGATCATGTTTACCACTTTATGTTGTTGATGCAAATTGCAAAATGTAATATTGACTTTTATTTAAAATGTTTAGGTTAGTGCAATTTTGGGTTATGCATTTGCTGCTTTTACCTAAAGTCAGTCGCATTTATTTTTATAATGCTTCATACAATACAGATTCTGTTCTTCAATAGCTCTAAAAACACAAGTATTGTTATTCGGATCAATTCAGTTCAGATTACATCAATGCAATGTGCACATTTGGATTAAAGAGTGCGACCAGTGCTTAATTTGTAAATGTATAATTGTCGGATGCAAAAATTTTAATTAGCAATTAAAATGAAGTTTTCCCGGAACATTCCATGACGTCACTAAACGGTGATGCCACAATTATAAGAGAACATCGTTCCCAAGTTTTTGCATTAATATAACTAAGCAGAGCTTCAAACCCTGGGCCAAAAATATGTTGTTTTTTCATAAAAATAAAATTCAGTCATATAGACAAAAACATGCGAAAAATACCTGACTTAAATAAATAACTTTGCTTTATTTTACAAAATCACAAATGTTCTGTTGTTATTTTGAGTGTGCAAAAATAAAAGTAAACACTTTGTGCTTTCGAATTATGTCTTACTCTCATCTGTATGACCAAAAGTGTTGTATTTTATGTTTCAGCTGTTCTCAAACTTGACATCGCTCTCTTTTCATTATCAAAATACATACAGTCAACCAAAAATATAAAAGCTTGCACTGGTCAATTTAAATGGTCCGAGCTATAACTGGTCCACTATGTATGCCAAGCACATTTTTTTTGCTCATGTTAAGAGGATATTTCTGTCTACATACGAACGCGCGTGAAGTACAAAGCCTCTACATTATAAATAATAGTTTAATTCAAATATATTAGGATTTGTGTATTAGGATATATATCATTCTTTTTCTGTTCTGAATAGCGTTACATTTATATGATTTGTTTTGGAGTGAGCCATAGCCTACTGACGTATAGCTATGTTTATAGTGTTTATAATGTTTATACATTATAATATTTCACTTTATTTGGTGTTCTTGTAGGTTATTACACTGTCTTCAAACGTTATGCTACTTAAAAAACAATAAACAGTAAGCACCAGTCAATGAGAGCGAGTTTGAACTGAAGAAAGCGGACTGGTCACGGTACAAAATTTTTTTTTGAGGATCAATACATATAACCTCCAAATACATAAACCTGCGTTCACTCACACACACACACACACACACACACACACACACACACACACACACACACACACTCACACTGTCACGATCTAACGCCGGATCCTTAAAAACAATTACCGGAACGCAAAAATCCTAAAATCTGACTTTTTCCGGAACACGATCCGGCTCAAATTAAGCACTGCTTGCAACTTTTTATCTCAATTCTGAGGTGTTGTTTTTTCTCAAACTCAGAATTGCAAGCAAAGAAAAAAAAAATGGAACTGTGAATTAAAAAGTTACCTTTTTCTTACCTTTTTATTCATGGCAGAATAGAATATAAATAAAATAAAATAGAAGAAATAAAAAACATATTGCAAACTCAGTCATAACTGCAAGAGATAAACTTTTTTTCTCATAATTCTGTTTATATCCTGCAAATGTGCATTAAAAATTCCAGCAGTCCTGCTGAGTTTATATCTCATAACTTATATAATAAATAATTTATATTAAAGTTTATAAAAAAATAAATAAATAAAGGAAATTGCAACTTTTGACTCACAATTACAACTGTTTTTCCTCAAAACTATGAGAAAATAAATCAGAATTTTTTGAAACAAATTTTTTTTTTTTTTTTTTGCATGCCAGAAACAAGTTTTCCATGTGTTCCAGTCATTTTGACTCCGAGAGGATTTTTGATTGATGGTACGCTTCATTGATTTGAGCTCATGCTCCTCAGTTTTTGAGCATAATCTCAACTCAATCATTTTTAGAAAGCATAAAGAGAGATTTAGTAGCATAGAAGAAATTTTTAAAGGGCCAGTCATTTTTAACCAGAAATGACAGATTAGCACAAAGTAAAGCTCATGCATTCCCTGGAATTGGAACCCATTCTACAGCAGTATGATCCTGTCAGTCATGTGTTTGATTGCCAGAGACCCACATACCTATAAAGCAGCTTGAATAGATGGTGAGTCAATGTGGACAGTAGAGACATTGTCATGACACGCACCGCTCTGCTTTATGGGAACATCAAGCATGCCCTCTATATAAATGAAGACTTGTCTGTCTCTGTCCTTCTTTCCATCCTACATGAAGTGTGTGCTTTTGTTAGGAGGAGATTTAACATTCATTCAATGGCAAATGTTGCTTTTGTTCCAGTGGATGCCATTGCCAGTTGTTGTCTGAGAGTTTCAAAGCACATCCGTCGGGACGATCTCCGTTTGGTCTCCAAATATGAGATCCAGCATAAATCTGGTGTCTGTGAAATCGATGCAGTGGTGTGAGTGTTTAACACACAAACATACACAAATCAGTCCTGTGCTCCTGCATTAACTGTGTTTACTGCTCTACAGATTACACATCAAAAAGAAATGGATCTGTGCTGATCTCAGAGTCTTGAAGCGCTTGAAGAAACTCAAGAAGAATAACAAACCCAAACGGGCTTAAGCGAAGAATAAACATCATCATCTGTCTTATAATGCATGAATCTATCTGCAGTTTCAGTACTTGTTGGATTGCATGTTTTAAAAGTCCTTTTTAACATTTTTTTTTTTTACTACAATATACTGTATATATTTTTTGTATGCTCTGCTTTTTAATACAATAAAATGCCTTTTTCCAGTTTTGGCTCTATGTTGGTTGATTTTTCACATGAACCCAAACAAATAAAATGTATGATGTAAAAGAAGTAATATGAATTAGCAAATGCTTTAAATAAATGTTTTTGTTTTGTTTTTATTTTGATTAGAGCATTAGATGTTTATATTCTGAACACATTTTCAGATACTATATTCAAGTCTTATTTTCACACACTGGTCTGCTTTGGCCAGAGATTTAGAGCGAGACACCAGGGGCCCGTTTCAATAAGGAGGTTCAACCAACTCTGAGATAAAACTTGAACTCTGAGTTGACTTACTCTGAGTTTTCGGGTTCAGAGCAGCTGAATTGTGTAAGTTCAGTCAACTCTGAGAAGGTTGACTCTGAGTTTAGCGCGTGCACCACGACTATGAAAAGCCATGATGATCAATGGAGCTCCAATATTATGATTCACCATGGCAAACAGCTCCCGCCAAAAAGACGTCTGCATACTTCAGACTCAATACAAGTTTTAATTCTTATCACTGCTATAATATCACAAGTGAAAACTGGGCAGAATGGTAGGTTATTGAACTTATAGGCTATTCATTTTCATGGTATCTCTTGATAATAATTTTATGAGACGGGCGGGGTGTCCTGCGGGGCCCGGGGCCGATGCGCGGCTCCAGGTGTCTGCTGCGACTCTGGTGAGCAAAACATCCCATCATGTGACATTACACACAAACTACATCTCCTTTAACGCTCAAGTTCTGAACATCTCGCTATGAAAAGTATTTGTGCCTAATGCATTTTCTCTGTTTTCCAGAGAGCTGTGTTCTGGATCCAGATTGCTCTGAAGACGTGGAATCTCATCAGACTGAAGACGGCGTTGCTCTGAAGGGTGTTTCTGGAGAAATGCTGCTGCGTTTGCTCAATCTGGCCACTCGGAGACAAAGACCCTTCTGACCCCAATCATCCCATCATGCATTCACACACTCACACACACACACACACACACACACACACACACACACACACACACACACACACACACACACACACACACACACACACACACACACACGTGTTGCTCAGTGCTGTGTAAATACTGTATGTAGTAAACGTACGTGAAAGTCAGTCTGTTGGGCTTGTTTGTTATTTCAAAGGCTTTGGTTTGAGTTTATTGCTCCAGAAGCCACATGACCCGTTTCTGCCTTTGTGTGATGATAATACAGAGATTTCTGAGAGTTATTACTCAACTAACATATAATCTCCAGCCCAAAGCAGCCTGTGGCCTTTCTGGTAGCTCCTCCAGATCCTCCAACTGTATTTCTGAGTCTGACAGATCCTGCAGATCAGGTTTGAAACCCTTTTATTAAAGATGAATTAAGCATACATGGTATTTAGCTTCATGCTTTAATCCAGTGGTTCTCAGACTTTTTTGGTCACGCCCCTTTAAACCTATAAAAAAAAAAAAAAAAAAACCGGGGTCTGTGCGACTTAATTTATGTCTCTTCTCTTCCCTTTCACAATCCGGTCCACATCCCATTCTAAGTTGCGTCCTTTGGCTGTTTACTGAGTTATCTTATTCTGCTGATGGCCCGCCCTGCAATACTCGTGCGCCCCTCTGGCCCCGAACTCGTTTACACTGCAGGTCTTGATGCCCAATTCTGATTTGTTGCCTATATCCGATTTTTCTGGCTGTCCGTTTACACGTTCTTTCAATTGTGACCAATATCCCATTCATGTGTTTACACTTGCTATAGCATCTGAAACATCGCGCATGCCTTGTTGTCATTTACCGCCTCCACATGTGCTTCCTCGTGAGAATACTGTGACTTGTGCTGAGTCACAGTGATCAATTAAAAATATATATACCTGTATATATTGGGGGAAATGAAATTCTCCATTAAAAGACCTTCAAAATGATTTATGATTTGTTGGTATCGGACAAAAAATGACTGAGTCACCCATTTGAAGTCGATATGTGAAGTCCTCCGTCTTTTCTTATTATTAAGTACTATATTCATCATCACAATACAGCTATTTTTTATTTTATCTTTGCTATTATAAATAAGAACAGATGCAAAAAAAAACAAAAAAAAAAAACAGTAGAACAAACAGCCTAGAAAGAAACAAATAATGCATTACCTTTATCCTTTTATATATCTAAACTAAAGCATTCATATACGTAAAACAATCAAATGTAAAAAATAACTTAAGTGTGTTCATTATAAATTAATAGATTATTAAAACTACAAAAGCAGTTCAATGAAGTGCAGCGAGTGATTCCTCTTTTTCTTTTATTGTGTTAGATTAACATTATGATAATGATACAGATGTCCTATACTGTAATGCACGGATCTAATATAATGTTACACATCGGGCGGGTATTCCAGAAAGCAGGTTATGTGACATACCCGGGTATGTTTAAGAGTAAGTAAGCGGATAACCTCAACTTTAGGTTCCAAAAACGGAGGTAACTTTCAGGGTATGTTGAGTAGTCATAGCCACTCACTCTCTGAACTTAACCTATATATATATATATATATATATATATATAGATATATATATATATATATATATATATATATATATTTGATATGTTAATAAGGAAGCGCTAATATAAGTAATAAATAAGGTAATATATTATTCTAATATGATTATTTCTTTTATTTATTATTCTAAGAGTTATGTGTATAAATTATAAAACACTATGACAAGGTAATGTTTAACTTATATATATTTATCTTATTTATTACGTTAACGTTTATCTCACACATGGAGTGGCATTTTCTATAATGTCTAAATTTTAAATCAAAATACATATCTGATATGACTTAATATATAATTAGCATAAAACAAACAATATAATTCACATTCTCAAGGATTAAAGATTAAATGGAAAAAAATAAAAAGGATTGCACAGCCATCAATTAGATGGTGATATGCACTAAGCATGTAAACAACTAATGAATAAAAGAAGAAGAAAGAAACAGCTTAGCGCGCTTTTTCTTAGCGTCGGTTTCTATAGTGACTCGTCGATTCGTCGCTCTGTTTGATAATGTCTTGAGTTTTAACCAGGAACATACTCTGAGTTGAATGAACTTACTCCCGGACGCGTTTTTGGAACCACATACCTCGAGTAAGCAAGGTTTGGGGTTAATCAACCGAGAGTTCAGGGTTTAGTTCTCGGTAAGTTAACCCTGCTTTCTGGAATGCACACCTGATCTGTCTGTTTACATGACAGTCGCATTGGCACATGTCTGATTTATATCCTACGGTGGCCTGGTAGTGCACAACACAAGGAAAATAAAAAAAAAAGCAAACATAAGCGACATTAAGCCACAACACAACGGAAATGCTGTGTTGACAGTTAAACACCAATATTTCCTGGAGACGCCACTAGAAATTCTCAAAGGATTAATATGTGTAATCCATTTTTAAATGAACAACGTGTTTTTATTGAATGTTTTGATATCCCGATAATCTTAATGTATCATTCATGAATCGAGCAGAAAATAAATCAATAATATTTTCAATTTGGACAGTTTATTGCTCTGACCATACCCCTTGGCTTGTACATGTCACTTTCACTTTCACGTGAATAGTAATGCTGTCTTATAACAGTCTAATGGCATGTTTGTTAAACATTATATAACTATTAAATATTCTCATAATTTTTTTAAATATAGTTTAATTTACAATGTAACAATTTAAAATGCACTGAGAAATAATTTCAAATGTATCTGAAATCAAATAAATTGTATCAAATCTAATTACTTCACAGATTGTTTTTAAAGGACTCCCTCCTACACTGTAGCAGACAGCACACTATCAGCACTGAGATTCAGTGCGTTCCTCCTGTACAGCGCGGACACAAAAACCTTAGAACCTGGACAGTAATCGAGAATTTATCAACATTCTTTATCTTATGACATAATTATTAAACTTTGATTTAATATATTACATTGTCCCATTGGTGTGCCTAGATATGTCATCCATTGTCCGGTGTGATGTGTTGTGGTCCTGTTTATCAAGAGAGGAAACTCGCTGCGAGTGGTTAATGGTTATGAGGTTGTCCAATATGGTTGTACTCAGGCTTGTTCACTATATCTTTCTCTTTCTTTCTACTGTATAACATGCCTTTTGATTAGCACTAGCAGAAAAATAAGACAAAAACACAATCATACTGAATATGGTTCCATTCATAATGTATGCAACATGTAGTGACTGGTGGAAAATGTTTATTTTTTTTAATGGTCAATTTACACTATACCTTTGTTTTTCATCTCAGGAGAATGTTTACAGTGATGTCACCAGGGATCTGCCTGACCTATCAGTCCTCCAAGTGGCAGAAGTGTATATATATAATATATATATATATATATATATATATATTATATATCTATATATAGTAAACATTACACAATCACAGTTATTAGTATTTGTATTCTACATTATTCCAATATACACTGTATCAAAGTTTCTAAAATTTATGTGTGGATATTTACATGTTTACATTACACTGGTGAGCAAGAAAAACCGTATTTAGAGTTATATATATTTACATTTACATAATATTTAATTTACATTTTATATTCTAGTCTGTACAAATATAAACCAAATGAATCCATCGCAATGGTTTTTGTAGGCCAGATCTTCTCTGTGGAAAGAGCTACTTGAAAGGTGGCCCATGAAGAGGGGGAACTCATTGAGTAGAGACTTCCAGAGACCTGAACACTTGTCAAATACTGAAGAGTAAAATATCCTATGACTATATGCACTTTACATCTGGCCACAAAATCCTATAAAATTAAAATAATGTACCAACAAATATTTCAACAAATAATTCTTTCCTCTGTCACAACATAGCAAACATCACTAACATATACAAAAATCATCAGGTATATTACAACCAGGGCATATGCCTATGGTGATGTAAGAGCATTTTGGGCAAATCTACCGTAGCTAGTGCGGCTCCGCGTCTCCTCGTGGTACTGTCCTTTGCTCGGACAGACACGAACCATTCGGAATGCAGGTTCAGTAACTCCTCCCAAAAAGTCCATTATATGGTTCGATCTAAACTCTCAAATCTATACCTGGATGAGACATGGTTTCCGAAAATACACACCCCAACAATGTAAAAAGTAGTGTTGCCTACACTGAACCTGAGGGATACTTTGTAAAATGTATAACATATTGACAAACAGGTAAAGAAAAAAAAAGAAGCTTATTCTCCCTCGTGTCATTCTAAACCGTTATGAATTTCTTCTGTGGGGTCAATCTAAATACTGGACTGACAGTAACATTAATTTACTACAACATTTTCTGTATGCCAATGAGAAAAGCAGGCCCATATGGTTTTACAACGACATATATTGGGTGAGTATATGATTGACAGCTTTATTTTTATTTTTGGGGTGAATCATCTATTAAATGGGGTCGTTGTGTTGTGAGCCTATCTTTGCGTTTTTTAATGTCGTTGAGTTGTGGCACTACTGGTCCACCGTAATATCCGATTTATTTCCACATATTGAATGAGGCCCTGAACCAATCTTGAAAAATCCGAATGCATGCGTTTTTTTTTTTTCCCCGTTTTTACACTGTTCATAGAACAGATCCGATCTGTGTCCATATGAGCAAAAAAATCGGAATTGGGTCACACTTTACTGGCAGTGTAAACGAGAACCACTGCTTTTAACCCAGAGTGTGTGAGCAGAGTGGAGCGGCAACAAAGTTCTCCTCCGCGCTCCGCTCCGCGCGCACTGATACCAGAAACACCGCTCCACCTTGCGGCTGAAGTATTTCAGTAGCTATATTTGAAATGGTATGTTCATAACGTAGCCATCTTAACATAAAAAGAAATAAATAAAATAACAGGGAGAGTTTTGAAATGCCGTAAGCTATTGTGTGCAAACTTTTTTTCCTACCACATGCCAAGCTAATAACATGGTTGTCAGCGTTAAAAAGGTATAATTGCTGCTTTCTGCTGTGCAAATTTCGTTTGTGATGAAAATAACAGTTTACATTTTCGTCAGTTATTTTATCTACAGATCGATGCATTTCTTACAGATTTCTTCTCATTCAGGAAACCAGATACAGATGAAGTGTAAGATTCCATTTGTTTGAATGCATTATTGCGAAAGCGATTGGGTGTGAATGTCTGCTGTACCTGCTTAAATCATGATTTAACCCGAAAATATTCAGTAAAGGAACAAACTCCTTGAGAACTAGCCTGTAACTTCATTATAACCTTCTGATCTGAGAGATCCATCTGTATCAAGCTATAGCTAAATATCTTTAACATATGAATTCTTGCTAAATATGCAGTTATATTACGGGCTGTTGGCATGAATTGTACTCGTGGTGGAGCGCTCTTGGAGCGAGAGAAAACCACGACGCTCCGCTCCGCTCCGCTCCGCTCACATACTCTGATTTAATCACTGTAAAACCTGGAAACCGATGGCATTCAGATGATTTACCACAGATTACAGAAAACCAGAGGAAGGAGTTGCATACAAAACAAAAGGAAAGTGACAGAAGTACATGAAAGACTTAAAGCCAAACACGTGCCACATGTTTCATTTTGACAAGATATTACAACAACAATAATGAAAATAATGATGATGATGATATAAATAATACAAATAAAAATATGATAAATGTTACTACAGACCAAAAAAAAAATAAAATAATAATATATATATATATTAAATGTAATGTATATATAATATATATATAGACATTTTTAAAAATATAATTTTTTTAATATTATATTATATTATATTATATTATATTATATTATATTATATTATATTATATTATATATAGTTCTTGTATATTATTTTAAAATGGTTGGAATAGTGGACACAATCTTTACTCAAAAACTGCACGTAAACCCCAATTAATTCACCAATTAGAATGTTTTAATTCTTAATAGTTAACGTTTTTCAAAAGTCGTTGTGTAATATATATAAGTAAAAAAAAAAAACACAATTGCAAGATGTAAACTCAGAAACTCAATTAAACCATATATAATATATCAGTAGCATTGATGCCTTTATGAGACTGATTTTTTTTGCACTGAATATTATTTTAATATTCTAATAAGTGGGATCTCTAGTTAGGTCAAGGATGAAACTCCTGTAACAATATCAAGAAAAAGAAAGTAAAACAGACAAGCTTGAACATCCAATGTAATTACAGAACACACCCAGTGGCACGCATCTGACTGAGAAAGTAAACACAAATCAACACACACCTGACATTCACCTGGAATTTTTTTTTGGTGTGATTGCTGATGAGTCCGGGCAGCAGCGGCGGTGAGGGCGGGAACGGGCTTTAAATGAGCTCTTCTCTATTCATTCACACTCAATGCTGTTCAACCATGGAGCTCAAAACAACGTCCTGTGTGCTGCTGCTCATCTGCGTCACCATCATCATCCTCACCAGCACTGAAGGTCAGAATCAGCTAAATCTCACGTTTACCACTTTATGTTGTTGATGCAAATTGCAAAATTTAATATTGACTTTTATTAATGTTTAGGTTAGTGCAATTTTGGGTTATGCATTTGCTGCTTTTACCCAAAGTCAGTCGCATTTATTTTTATAATGCTTCATACGATACAGATTTTGTTCTTCAGTAGCTCTAAAAAAACAAGTATTGTTATTTGGATCAATTCGGTTCAGTGTCGATTACATTAATACAATGTGCACATTTGGATTAAAGCTTGTGACCATTGCTTAATTTTGTAAATATATAATTGCTGGATCCAAAAATTTAAAATTAGCAATTAAAAGGCGCTGTGACCAACGCTGAAGTTTTCCCGGAACATTCCATGACGTCACTAAACGGTGATGCCACACTTATAATGAACAGAACAACGTTCCCAAGGTTGCTGCATTAATCTAACTAAGCCAGAGCTTCAAACCCTGGGCCAAAAATGGGTAGTTTTTCGGGGGGGTTTAAAAGTAAAATTCATCATATAGGTAAAAATATGCGAAAAATATCTGACTTAAGTAACATTTTAATTAAACTTTATTTTACAAAATCACAAATGTTTCTGGTTGTTATTTTGAGTGTGCAAAAATAAAAAAGTAAACACTTTGTGCTTTCAAATTATTCTTACTCACATCTGTATGACCAAAAATGATGTATTTTATGTTTTCAGCTGTCAGCGATCACACACACACACACACACCACACACACACACACACACACACACACACACACACACCACACACCACACCACACACACCACACCACATATTCGCACTCAAACTTGACATCGCTGTCTGTTCATTGTATCAAAATACAATACAGTCAACCAAAAAATATAAGGTTGTTTTTAAAATAGTCCATGATATAACTGGTTCACTTTGTCTATTTGTCTATATATGAAGTACAAAACCTCTACATTATAAATAATAGTTTCATTAAAATATTTTTGGATTTGTGCCAATGAGAGGTACATGAGCCCAATTAATGCCTGGTACCTCGGCAATGCATACCAGCTTTTCGCTTTTGGAGCCGAGCGACAACATCATTCTGCTGCCATCCAGTATCTTCCAGTGAGCTACGAGTTCCATCACGCTCTTGGAAGATTCTGGTGTTGTCGGTACAGTGCTGTCAGCGGTGGTCATTCTGTGTCGAGCGGTAGCGGGTCAGGAGGAGGGGCGCACTTCAGCTGCACTACCCCCCTGTTGTGCTGCAAGCGCAAGCCAATTCCCCCTTGTGCACCTCAGGGCACTGCGAAAGAGCATTTGACACTACAATAGCCTATTTCTCTACAAAGAACTTCACGGGTGCGTCTTTATAAAAGACGATGGATAGTCTTTATAAGGATGCCATTTCACACCCGTGCGTTTCTGGATGTGGTTGTTAACTGGCTCCGGTTGATGGTCACGATCAGTTGCTTTCTCGTGTCTGGGCATTAAACACGCTGAGGTGGCTTTCGTGGATGACTCATGTTCCACTGCGGGAAGATGACCATCCCGGAACTGTGGACCAGGCGTCGCTACCTCCAGAGGGGCAGATTTCCGTTGCCTCTGCCGTGATTTAAGGCTCGTCCTGGCGGCTGCCAGACAAGAAATACTTTCGGCAGTAGCACGGGAGGTCTGAGGGTTACAGGGTGGTGGCAAAACCCTCAGGGAACCAACCCTCAGGGGCCCACCACTCCTCCAGCACCTCTGATCCAGTTGGGCAGCCCATGGAACACCGCTGGGCCCTCTTCAAAGAAGCGTACCAGCGGTGCCCCTCTCGATGACCGGATGTCGATCACTGCATCGAAGGGTAAAGCTGTCTGAGGAAGATTCGGATGTGCTGCCCACCCTCTGGGGACGGTGGCAATGCCTGAATCAGATCCAGAAGAGAGGCAGCTATGCTTTTCCCCAGGCCGCCGAGAAGGTAGGGCTTGAGCGGAAAACCTCCACAGTGTCTCAAACCTTCCAAGCTGGACGACTGTTTTTTTTTTTTCGGGGTGCCCGCACTGGTTCTTAGCGCCCTGCCCCAGTGCCTTTCTTCCCGGAAGTGCATGAGGAGCTCACCAAAGTCTTGGACAGCACCTTTTACTGCCAGAAACCGGCCTGCTGGGTCCTCCTCCCTCAACACCCTTGATGGTGTTTTAGTGCCAGAAACCGGCCTGCTGGGTCCTCCTCCCTCACCACCCTCGCATTTTGTGTCCTAAGTCCGCCTCCTCCTGGCGGGGAGACCCGTCGCTCCCTTTCCGGGCCTGTAGGCATTCGTCTGGTCTAACCGGCAGTGCCTATACAGCTTGAGGGGAAGCTGCTTCCCACCCTTACACACTATGGCATTACCGCAGGTGCACCAGGCCAAGGCACTGAAGGAGCCTGCACGAGGGTGGTCATGATCTGAAAGAAACTCGGAAACCGCCACTGACCTTGTGCTCTGAGCAATGAAGGTCACCGCGAGTTCTCTGGGTCATGCGATGTCCATGATTGTGGTTCCAGTCCAAATGCCATCTCTGGCTGTGTCTGGCTGATATGAGGGACACTGGCAAGGTACGGTCCCTGTGGGTCCCAGACCAGCCTCTTTTGGCGATGCGGTCGAGGGGCTTTGGCCAGCAGTTCATCGGCTGCACAGAAGCCGACATCCGACATCCTGCTCCGGCGGGCAACTGCTGCCCCTCCACCCTCCGCTGGCCACTGCGCCCCAGTCCTGCTCCATCGCCGAGGGCGGCCCCCCTGTGTCTGCTCCCGGCGCAGCATCAGCAGCATCCTCCAGCCAAGCAGTATCGTGGAGCCGTGCGTAAGCATTCAGGCCCCGCCTTGTCCAGGCCCCAGTCAAACCTGGCGGCAGGCAGAAGAGCAAGCAGCCCTGAGACAGGTGACCCAGAGATGGAGGGATCTGCTCTTCAGGAGATTGTGAAGGCACCACTCCTTTTTTTGCCTTGTGACAAAAGAGCAGTTTTCACTATCTCTGGTTCCCAGGAGGGCACGGAGGAGTTGCGGACGGAATAAAACCGGACCTCACTCATCCTCCTTCTTCGCCAGCCGGCAGCAGTCCCCTGTCTCCCCGTGTTTTCACGAAAGTCGCAGAGCTGGATCTTGTTCCCCTAATAGAGCAGGTGTTCGCATCCTCAACTATCTAGATGATTGGCTTATACTAGCACAGTCTCGGGATCAGTTGATTGCGAGGACAGGGACCTGGTGCTCCAGCACCTCAGCCTGTTGGGTCTTCAGGTCAACTGGGAAAAGAGCAAACTCTTCCTCATGCAGAGGATCTCTTTTCTTGGTATGGAGTTGGATTTGGTCGAACAGACAGCACGCCTCACAGAGGAACATGCACAGTCAGTGTTGACTTGATTCATTCAAGGGGAGGATGGCGGCCCCACAGAAACTATTTCAGAGGCTTCTGGGGAATATGGCAGCTGCAGCGGCACTTACATTGCTAGGGCTATTGCATATGAGACCGATTCAGCAGTGGCTTCACGGCCAAGTCCCGAGGTGGGTGTGAAAGCACAGCACTCGGGCAGGGGCCAAGTTACACCGGCCTGTCACTAAAACCTTCACCCCCGTGGTCAGACCTTATGTTTCTTTGGGCAGGAGTGCCCCTGGAACAGGTTCTCTGGTCTACACAGATGCCTCCACCATTCGGCTGGGGGGCCACATACAATGAGCATGCAGTGTCGGGGGTATGGACAGGCTCCCATCTGCACTGGCATATCAATTGCCTAGAATTGTTAGCGGTACACCTTGCCTTGAACCATCTTAAAG
This sequence comes from Cyprinus carpio, assembly GCF_018340385.1. Taxonomy (NCBI): domain Eukaryota; kingdom Metazoa; phylum Chordata; class Actinopteri; order Cypriniformes; family Cyprinidae; genus Cyprinus; species Cyprinus carpio. Next base: position 1,341,513 of record NC_056604.1, read on the forward strand.
GGGCGCTTACGAGGCAAGCACCTGCTGGTCCGAACGGACGCTACAGTGACCGTTGCATACATCAACCGGCAAGGGTGGTCTGCGCTATGTACTTCTCCCGTCGCATGTATCAACTTGTCCACCCACCTCCTTCTTTGGAGTTGGAAGGTTTCTGAGGTCGCTTCGTGCCATTCACATTCCAGGTCTGCTCAAACCGTTCAGGCCAACAAGCGCTGTCTCGAGCTATGCTCCTGGGAGAGTGGCAACTCCATCCCTGTACGATCCAGCTGATTTGGAGATGTTTCGGAGCTGGCTCAGGTAGACCTGTTTTGACCTCTCCAGAGACCTCTCACTGCCAGTTGTTCTACGCACTGGCACACAGTTGGCCGCGGGGTCTGCGCAAGTATGCATTTCCCCCAGTGAGCTTTCTCGCACAGACACTGTGCGAGGTCAGGGAGGACGAGGAGCAGGTCTTGCTTGTGGCGCCGTATTGGCCCACTTGGACCTGGTTCCCCAAACTGGTGCTCCCTCGCGCCCTATGGCACCTGTATCCAGACCTCTGGAAACTTCATGTCTGGTCCCTGGACCGGGAACGGGAAGGTTCTAGGTAATCTTCCCCAAGAGGTAGTGGACACCATCACTTCAGCGAGAGCACCGTCTACGAGACATGCTTACACCTTGAAGTGGAACCTGTTCATCGAGTGGTGTTCTGTTCGTCGAGAAGACCCCCAGAGATGCCCGATCAGGGTCAAGCTTTCCTTTTTTTAGCAAGGGCTGGGGCGAAGGCTGTCTCCCCCCACCCTTAAAGTCCAGGTACCATGACCCCATAGAAGGGAAGTCGGTGGGTAAGAATGACCTGGTCATCAGATTCCTTAGAGGGGTCAGGAGGTTGAATCCTTCCCGCCCCCCACCTCCATACCCTCTTGGGGCCTGTCTCTAGTGCTTAAATCACTACAGCAGGGCCCATTTGAGCCTTTGCACTCAGTCGAGCTAAAGTTTTTGTCATTGAAAACTCTGCTCGTGCTTGCATTGTCCTCCATTAAGAGGACCCGCACACATTTTTGGTTGACGTTTTGTGCCTAGAGATTGGGCCGGCTGACTCCCAAGTAATCCTGAGGCCCCGGCCTGTCTAAGGTTCCTACTACTCCCTTCAGGGATCAGGTGGTGAACCTGCAAGTGCTGCCCCCGGAGGAGCTAGCTTTGCTCTGTCCCGTCTGAGCCCTGAGATGCTACGTATACCGGACACAAAGCTTAAGGACCTGAGACCAGCTCTTTGTCTGTTACGGAGGCCGGCAGAAGGGGAATGCATGAACTCAATTCAGTCATTTTTAAAAAGCATAATGAGAGATTTAGTAGCATACAAGCAATTTTTTAAAAAGGCCGGTCATTTTTTACCAGAAATGGCAGATTAGCACATAGTAAAGCTCATGCATTCCCTGGGATTAGAACCCTTGCTACAGCAGTATGATCCTGTAAGTAAAGTCATGTGTTTGATTGCCAGAGACCCACATACCTATAAAGCAGCTTGAATAGATGGTGAGTCAATGTGTGACAGCAAGACATTGTCATGACACGCACCACTCTGCTTTATGGAACATCAAGCATGCCCTCTATATAAATGAAACTTGTCTGTCTCTGTCCTTCTTTCCATCCTACAGGAAGTGTGTTTGCTTTTGTTAGGAGAAGATTTAACTTTCATTCAATGGCAAATGTTGCTTTTGTTCCAGTGGATGCCATTCCCAGTTGTTGTCTGAGAGTTTCAAAGTACATCCGTCGGGAAGACCTCCATTCGGTCTCCAAATATGAGATCCAGCATAAATCTGGTGTCTGTGAAATCGATGCAGTGGTGTGAGTGTTTAACACACAAACATACACAAATCAGTCCTGTGCTCCTGCATTAACTGTGTTTACTGCTCTACAGATTACACATCAGAAAGAAACTGATCTGTGCTGATCTCAGAGTCTTGCCGCGCTTGAAGAGACTCAAGAAGAATCACAAACCCAAACGGGCTTAAGCGAAGAATAAACATCATCATCTGTCTTATAATGCATGAATCTATCAGCATTTTCAGTACTTTTTGATTGCATGTTTTAAAAGTCCTTTTTAAAAATTTTTTTACCACAATATACTGTATATATTCTTTGTATTGCTCTGCTTTTTAATACAATAAAACGCCGTTTGTTTTTTTTCTTAGTTTTGGCTCTATGTTGGTTTATTTTCCACATGAACCCAAACAAATAAATGTATGATGTAAAAGAAACTAATATGAGTTAGCAAATGAAAAGAAAAATGTAACAATGAAAAACTTGAAATAAATATAGTATATATATATAGTATATATATATAGATATAATATAATATATATAATTTTCATATATATATGATTTTATCTTTTGAGTAGAGCATTAGACGTTTTATAGACGTTATATTCTGAACACTTTTCAGATACTATATTCAAGTCTTATTTTTACACACTAGTCTGCTTTGGCCAGAGATATAGAGCGAGACACCTGATCACGTTCTCACTGATTAATTAATGTAATTAATGCCATAGTTTCAACTCTTGCGTCATCAGAACAGGGTGTTCAACGCACCACCGTTTCCATTTAAAAAAACGTTTTTCACCGTTCTGTCGGGGCTGAACGCCTAATAAGTAAATGAATACAGCTGGAAGCACCTTCTTTATTTATTAAAATATTCCTGTAATGGAGAAACTGAGCTTTTCATGAGCTGCAAGCATATCTGCAGAACTGAAAAAAACAATTAACTATAGCCTACTACTTCCATTTAACACATTTATTAAAAATCCTATTTTTATGTCCCTATATTTGTTTTGTTCACACTTTGTATAGCATACTGATGGAAGAAGAGCTGTGATGAAAATGGGGTCCAAAAGTATGAGACTACTTGTGAAAGATTTTCTTTTCATTTTTAAATTAATTTTTTAATGAATTCATGCATTAAATGTTATATTAAAGGGTTAATTCACCCGAAATTGAAAATTCATTCACGATTTACTCAGAGGTTTGGAACGACATGAGGATGGATGAGTAACCAAGATTGTAATTTTTGGGTCAACCATCCCTGGTGAGTAATTTATGTGGAAAGATGAAAAAGAACTGAAAAACGAACGAAGTGTGTCTCGGTTTAATGACAGTGTCTGCACCAAGAGTCACATGATCGAAAAGTTAGTCATCTAGTTTTTTTTTCTCAATAATTAAAGTATACTGATTACACCTTGTCTGTATTTTTTTCTTCCGTGTTTTGTTCATTTTATGTTTTGTTGTTGTTATTCTGTCTTATACATGCTTTAAACTGTACGACATTGCTTTATATCTGCCTTTATATCTACTTTTGGTCTTGTAGCCTTCTTATATGTGATGAACTAAATAATAATAATAAAAAAAAACACTTTCTATTGCTAGTTGGTAAAACTAGTTCTTAAGAACATATACATAGCCTATGGACCCAGAATTTTCAAAAACATTTTCAATTACTTTTTTATCCCTTTGTTGGACTTCTACACTGTTGTTGGTGTTGACGCTTGTTCAGAATCGCTCAATGAACTCGTTCCCTAGACCCTAGCTATATAGTGAACACTACATGCTGCGTAGTGCAGGAGGGCATAGCGTTGATTTCTCGGCATTGGGCGCTCTCTAGTGGCGGATTCAGACCGAACTAATACAGCAAACACTGTAGCACAGGTATATTTGTAGCAATAACCAACAATACATTGTATGGGTCAAAATTATACATTTCTCTTTTATGCCAAAAATCATTATGATATTAAGTAAAGATCATGTTCCATGAAGATATTTTGTATATTTCCTACCGTAAATATATCAAAACTTAATTTTTGATTAGTAATATGCATTGCTAAGAACTTCATTTGAACAACTTTAAAGATGATTTTCTCAATATTTACATTTTTTTGCTCCCTCAGATTCCAGATTTTCAAATAGTTGTATCTCAGACAAATATTGTCCTCCTTACAAACCACACATCAATGGAGAGATTATTTATTCAGCTTCCAGATGACGTATTACTCATTTTCATGTCAAAGTTGTTCCTTTTCCAGGACATAAATATAATCCTATATAAATATGATCGTAAAAAGATGCTGTAAGTATCACATGCTTATCTTTCAGCAAACTTATAAACACAGAAAACGACTGAAACAAGTTAATTAAATAAATTAATTATACAGTGCTTTTCATAAAACATGAAAACAGCTTTACTGATGTGCATACTGCTTATAAAACTACTTTAATGCCTGAAAGCCCGTCCCTGAGTCATGATTAACACAATTACTGTAACCTTAGTTACTAGTTTGACCAGTTTCACCTGTTTCAGGTTTCTCCTGTCTTTCTGGACACAGTTTCATCTCTTAACATCTTTTAATATCTCATCTGAAACCCCATCTGTTTTCTCACTGCCTTGTGACTCTTTCATTTATCTGTTATTTGTTTCCCATGTTTTCTCTTTCTGTGATGCATTTGTAAAGCCTCCATGGGTTTGTTAAAAGGAGCGAAACAGTTGCTGTTAATTATTATTACAATTATTTTTTAATAATAGGTAATAGGTGGATATGTAAAACAGAACAATTATTATTTGGACACATTCAACTGACCAATCAGAGACCATTTCCGCGCCACCAAGCCCCGCCCACCCCGAGGCCCCGCCCCCTTCTCATGTTAGTTGTAGTTCAGTTCGCGTCGTTATATTAATTATTACCTGACTTTTGATTATGTAACTCATACAGCGTGTCTCTGGACTGGTTTCAGACACCAGTACAGTATGTTAGTCTCCAGACCGGACAAAGAAGAGAAAGCTGCGAGGATTGAAGGAGTTCAGGACTGAAGAAACCGAAACAAAAATGACGTTAAACGTCAGACTCATGAAGTTTGTTTCCGCCGTGTTTTACGCCTTTTGCTCGTTTTTTATCATCGTGGTCAATAAAAGTATTTTAACTGAGTACAAGTGAGTGTCAGCTTCCGGCTTTCATATCAGAATAACAACATATGCTTAATTACAATTCTAATGTGTGTTAATTTAATAGGTTTCCCTCGTTCATGTTCCTCGGAATTGGGCAGGTGAGAGTTTTAAACGCATGTTTAATAATCCTATGCAAATACACGAATCTCACTGATATTATTGTGTTTATTCACAGATGACACCATCATCATTCTATATGTTGCCAAAATGAGCAAAACCATCCATTTTCAGGACTTTGACAAAAGTATTCCTGGAAAGGTGATTAATAATGATTTATGTGCATTTTTTTTTTTTAAATCGCGTTGTCATGCTTGTTTATTTTCCTGTCCTGTAGATATTTCCTTTACCGTTGCTGTATATGGGGAACCACGTGACCGGACTGGGCGGAACTAAGAAACTCAGGTAAATAAATACAAACACAAGAGCTTTGCATAAAGACGAACTCATATGAAGCTTGTGTTTTGTGTTTTTCAGCTTACCCATGTTCACTGTGCTCAGAAAATTCACCATTTTAATCACAATGATCATGGAATTCAGGATACTGAGGTATATATATTCTTTTAGTGAATTTTTTTTTTTAATAAGTCTTAAAGCTACAATGTATCCTTTTCGTTCGAATATTTAAATAATGAGCAAGTAGACCATAACCCCGCCCCCTTCCCTTAAATCCTTAAACTAAGCAAGCATATCATTATTTGTATTCAGAAGCAGGAAAATACACTTATAACCTTATAGTATTATTCATTATTTATTTTTATTCACTTGTGTTATAGCGGGGGCTTGATTTATTTCAAAATATAAAAAACATTTTCAAAAATATACAAAAAATGGCTAAAAAATATGTTGGTGGAAAATATATTTTAAAGCATTTTTTTTTTTCATTTTGAACATTTTTATAATTTGAAATACATTAATATATATATATGTGTGTGTGTGTATATTTATGGTAGGAAATTTACAAAATATCTTCATGGAACATGATCTTTACTTAATATCCTAATGATTTTTGTCATAAAAGAGAAATCTATAATTGTGACTCATACAATATATTGTTGTCTATTGCTACAAATATACCTGTGCTACTGATGACTGCTTCTGTGCTGCAGGGTCACACACACACACATATATAGCTGTGTGTGTGTGTGATGGTTTTTCCAGGGAGCATATTTTCATAATTCATCTGTACGTGTGTCATATCCATAAATAAAGACGGTCAGGCTGCTGCTAAATAAAGTGGAAGTAGCTTAAAGTCACAACAAATGAAGCTCAAACCGGAAAGAGTTTACATTTGGAAAGCAACAGTATGTGTAATAAAACACGAACCAACATAGTCTGCACAGCATTTGCTAGCTTCATAACTGGCAATCTCTGAAACACTTCCTTCTTTGGTCTGTCCCTGCTTCTAAACAGCCTACAGCCGTTATCTGATATGAATATCAGTCAGTCATTATCTGAAGTGGATCAGTTCTTACCTGCTCAGAAAGATGGTTTTCAGATATCCGTCTTTGTTTTGGTTCTTAGTGTCGTAGAACTCACGTGTTCCTCTGCAGGCAGCTTGTAGTTTTACATTTTAACTACTAGAGGTCTAAAGTGACGGATAATAAGAGTGTGTGTGTTTCTATCTTCAGGAAAAGCTTCGCTCCGCCGCTGGTGTGCAGTGTTTTGGCTATAGTTGTGGGCGCTCTGGTGGCAGCCAGGTACATGAGCACAGATCACTCATAATAATATAATATATACACAGACACAGGTGTGTTTATTAACTCTGACCCGACCGCTTCAGCTCGGACCTGTCCTTCAATGCAGAAGGATACACGTTTGTTCTGCTAAACGACGTCTTCACAGCCGCCAGTGGAGTTTACACCAAGAAGAAACTGGGGATGGAGGTACATGACAGCTCGAGTTATCGGTGACGGATGCTGACTTATGAACTCATGCCTTCTCCGTCTGTTGTTTCAGGGTCTTGGTAAATACGGGGTTTTGTTTTATAACGCTTTTATCATTATTATCCCAACGGTCCTGGCGAGCGCTTACACTGGAGATCTACAGAAGGTGAGCGAGAACATCAAGACGAAGAAAATGAAACCGTAGAAATGAGAATTTCAACATATAATATTTTCTTATTTTCAGGCTCTAACCTTTGAAGGATGGATGTCTGTTACGTTCATATTTCATTTTTTATTGTCTTGTGTCATGGGGTGAGTCTAACTCATGTCTTTTTAGTATTTTATTATTAATATATATAGGTTTTTAAATCCAGTATTTTCTCTTTTCAGGTTTATTTTGATGTATTCCATCATCCTCTGCAGCTTCTATAACACGGCACTAACTACAACAGTCGTTGGGGCAATTAAAGTATCTAAATATATATTATTTATTGTACTATAATAAATTATTTTTTTTTTTATATAGATTTTTTTTGTGGGTAGTATATTTATGTTTTTTATTATATATATTTTTTTTTTTGAAGGGAATGTCTTTATTTTGAACAGATTGTGTTGTTTTATTAGTGGTGTTGCATGCACTGCAAAAAAATTCATGTATTCCTGAGTTTTTCTTTGTTGATTTAAATCTAAAATTAGATATTGAAGTTCATATATTTGTCAGTGAGGAATAAACACTGGTTTCCTTTTGAATTAAGTTGATTTCTCTCGACTCCGCTGGCAGGTATTTGTTCTTGTTTTAATCATAAACTCAATTTATTCTGATACATTTCTCAGAAAACTAGACTTCATATCTTAGGTCATTTTGTTTCTCCAGTGTATGTTTTAATTTAAGTATAAAACACTAAAACACTTCCAAAAAAAAAAACAAAAAAAAAAAAAACACTATATAGTATATATATATATATATATATCTAATAAAATGACAAACACAAAAAAGTAAAAAAAAAGCAAAAAAAAAAAAAAACACTTTACTACAAAAAATAAAAATACAAAAAAAAAAGCTAAACTATAAATCAAAAAAAAAAAGAAAAATAACAAAAAAAAAAGAAAAAAAAAAAAAGTAAAAAAAAAAGTAAATATTTTAATTTAAGGATCTTCAGACATCACTAGAAAACGACAAAAATAGAGGAAAAACATTTTTGGAGAGTGATCTAAGTCTTTTTTTTGTAAAATGAATTAAAAAGCAATAGAGGTTTATTAAGAGATGTTTTTAAAACTTAAGCATTACTATTACAAGACATTGACATTTAGAGACCATATCGATGTATTCCATTTGCATTTTCTGTACTTGCTCTTCTTCTGCCTTCATAAACCTGCAGAAACCCTGTATATAATATTATATTAGTCTATCATACTCCATCATAACATACACAGTGTATCTAACGTTGAAATATTTAGCATTCTGTTCGTGTTTGTGTTTTCTCTCAGAATGTTGCAGTGATGTATATTGGCATGTTCATCGGCGGAGACTATATCTTCTCATGGACAAACTTCATAGGCCTGAATATATGGTAGGAAACTTGACTTCTAATGCTTTGTTTTAAATTGAAACTGGTTCTAATGCTGCGTACCTCATGTTCTCAGCATCTCGGCGGCTCTGATTTACTCCTACATCACGTTTCACAGCAGCGTCTCTTCAGAATCCAGCGTCAAACCGGCGGAAGACACCCTGAGCGCTCACATCACAGAGAAGACGTGACGCTCAGCCAGTTTAAAATAAATAAACACAAATGCATCAACCAGGAAGGAATCAGATCATTTAATGAAGACTTGAAGTGCTAACACTAATGAGGAAAAGCCCGATTACACATTTGCGCACAAGTCCTTTGAGGACAGCGAACAACATCTCAGAATAAAACGCTCGATTACATTCTGCTGTCGTGCACGGCTTTCCGAAAGGATTTCGAGGGGGGCGGCGATGGGGGGGGATATATTATTTCAGTTATAAAATGAATTTCCAAATGACAAACATCTTCCAGTTTCCAGACGAATCTATGAAATATCGTAATCCGAACGAACCAGCGAATCAAGCACATGAACAGACAAACGTAGTGTTACGGATCGACACCGAAGTGCTTTCTGGATCCAGAATCTCATTGTGATCTTTGGAAGTACAGTCGTAGATTAATATCGTAAGTGCTTTTTTCGGTTTAGAAGCGTGTACCAATGCGGCATCTTAAAGCTGGTTAGTTTTATCGACGTTATTGCGAAGCCTGAGCCGGTGGCTTTAAATAGAGAATAAATACATGATTAAACATGACCAATGTGATGCACGACGAAGCCAACCGGACTAATGTATAAAAGCGCTTTGCCATCTGCCGTCAGTAAGTCTTCATCTTTAGCAGGTCGGTCACCGCACCCTGTTTCATTAAAAGTCTGTTTTTGGATTATACTCATTTGTGTCCCAAATCACGTCTCACACACTCAAACCCCAGAGAATCAAACACTCTTTCCAACAAAAGTGCACGACGAAACAAACACGAGACGTCTCATCATCTCCTTAACAAGCTGAGAAAACGACCACATTCTTCATATAATGATATCACTACCATCATAGCAGCCTAAAGGTACAACAGGAAGCAAAATAAGGTGCTTGTAGCTTATATGAACCCGGGAGGGTCTCAGAGGCGAGGGGAGTCGCTCATGCGGAGAGATTGTTGGCCAGCTCGATGAGCGCTAGTGCGCCGTGAAGACGCTCGCGCTGCTCTTGAAGACGCCTGCCGCCGCTCTTCTCTTCGTCCTGCTCCTCTTCTTCACCTTCGTCGGATGGGAGGAAGTCCAGAGGGTCCTGCTGCTCCTGGTCCTCTATAGTGGTCTTACTCAGAGTCTTTGCTTTAGTCGGCGCGGGCGTCCGCTGCTCCCTCATCTGCCAGTATCTGACCACACACACACAAACACTGTCACTCTGACGGACCTTCACTTCATTACTGCAAAACTAAAATCATAAAATAAAGCAATATCCCCGTGAAGCCGTGGTTTACAGTGAGTTTATAACAGCTGAGGGGCGTTGTTAGTAAAACCCCTTTAACTGTTATAAATTCACTGTAAACCACGGCTTCACGGGGATTATTGCTTTTATTAAAATGGTTGTTCCATATACATAGTAAGGTTTCACAAAATAAAAAACAGAGCAAATAAAGTGTAATGATATTAATAAAAACAGTATTCTTCCACCAAACAATGTAGTTCCTCAGAAACAGTTGTGGTTGTAACAAAGTGGTTGCCGAGCAACACACAAACGTAAACAAAGGTGTTTGCTACTTTGTAGAGTCATTTACAACAACTTCAAACGTAGCTCAACCAATCAGAATCAAGGACCGGAACTATCTGTTTTATAATGATGAATGAGTAACTCGATCAATCCCATCCAAAATAAAATATTAAGTTTATATGTGTGTGTGTGTACTGTTTATATTTATTATGTATATATAAATACACAGAAATTTACACAGAATTTAAGAAAAATGTATATATAATATATAATATATATATATATATATATATATATATATATATATATATATATATATATCTATATATCTATATATATATATACACCCACACACACACACACATTTCACAATTTTATTTAGGTTAACTTGATATGTTAAATAATTTAAAGAGAAAAAACAAAAATTATTAAATTTTTTTATATTATATATATATATCTATATATATCTAATATATATATATATATATATATATATATATATATATACACATACATATATATATATATATACACACACACAAAATCAGAAAAGTTACTGAAAACAAACAAAATTTCTTTAGTACAAAAAATCTCCTCCTCTATAGTTGGTATAGTACAAAAAATAAAATATAAAAATGCTAAACTATTTCAAACAAACTGAAATAAAATTATTTAAAAAAAAAAAAAAAAAAATCGCAAAGTTAAAAAAAAAAAATCGACCCTTTTGGTTTTGTGCTCCAGGGTCACATATAACAATTTTTGACTGCAGAAATATGTTAATTCAGTACACACATTTTCTTGGCTGTGGGATTTTTCCACACACTTTTTAAAAAAATAATTATTGTTTATTTCAAAGGGTTACTAATGACACATCATTTGGATATTTTCATGCCTCTGGTTAAATTCGACCAATATTCGCCAGCCCTTCGAGTGTGTGTCGATGTTGTACTCACTTCGCCAGCCATTCGGCCACAGCCTTGTTGTCGGCTCCCTGTGATTTCCCGGGGCCCCCCGTGGGCTCCTCGCGCTTCAGCCGGGCGTAAGGGTGTTTGGGACAGTGACGGTTAGCGTGAGTGAATCGGCTGCTGCAACCTGAAACACACACACACACACACACACACACACACACACACACACACACACACACACACACACACACACACACACCAGTGTTACTGAGCATCACTGACTACATTTACGGCTGTTTGATCTTTTTTCAGGATTCTTTGATGAATAAAGTTAAGAAAGAACACAGTTTATTTAAAACAGAAATCCTTTTTTAACAACACACTACCATTCAAAAGTTTGGGGTCAGTATCTTAAATTAATACTTTTATTCGACAACATTGTGTAAAGTTAATAAGTAGTAATAGTAAAGACTTGTATTGTTAGAAAAGATTTCTATTTTTAATAAACACTGTTCACAAGTTTTCATTCATCAATAAAAAGCATCACAGACCTCCCCCAAAAATGTCTTGTATTAGTATTAGTTTGCAAGACGTTTATATTTATGTTTGTATATGATAGTTTTAGAAATTTCCCCAAATTCACAATTAATTCCCCTAAATTCCCAGTAAGTTTCAAACTCAGAATATTTCCAATATTCCCCAGACGAAGTTCCCACAGAAACTTACCAGAAGTTTTCCACCCCTCTGCACCCCTATTTATCATTAATCTAAGCTAATCTTTTTAAAGCTCTCTTTTAATCATGTAGAATTATTAATAGTGATACTCCAATCAAGATTTTCAGACATTTACTCAGGGCCTGAATTTCATTTCTGAAGATGAATTCTCCTCTTAGGTGAGTCTCGTGAGAGGGGATTTTTTAAATCTCACCTACATGTTTAATCAATTATATTATAATACTTTCGCCCATGATAGGACAGAACAAGAAAGGCATTAATAATTCAATGTATAGCACAGTAATGGAGGCAGCAACATGACTTCTATATTTACTTGTTTTTCATGAATGTATTTTACTACAATACAAAGAGCAACATAACATTTTACCAGAATTAGTCACTTATTCACTTTTATTTGTTCCCCACTAGTGTTATTTCAAGAAGTTTATAATTTTATAAATTATTAATATTAGTTTATAATAGTATTGTTTTCATCGATTATGATTATATATTTTTTAATTTTTTTAATGATTTAAAAAAACTCAGAATTTTCTTTGTTTTGGTTTTTATTAACATTTATTATTATTATTATTTTTTTTAGGATATATTTTTTCACATTCTGATTCCAATGTTTAAACGTTCTTTATTTTATATAACATTTTTTGTTATTTGAAAGCGTGTATGTGCATTATTATGTTATTATATTGTCACACTGTCAGTACTCAGTGGCATAAAATGGTCTTAAAATGTGCAATATTATCGCAAATAATTTTAGTGCAGTACATCACGCAACAAAAAGTAGTTATCGTGTCAGAAGTAGCCAGCGCTCACCTTTCTCCGAACAGACGAAGGGTTTTTCTCCGGTGTGGAGGCGCTGATGGGTCTTCAGCTGTCCGCTCTGGACGAACGCTTTCCCGCAGTCCGGATAATCACACAGGTACGGTCTTTCACCTGAGACGAGAAGAGGAACGTTAGCGCTCTCGTTCTGGCGTGTGCACACAGATACGGCTCACTGTGGCGGCGCTGACCCGTGTGCGTGCGTTTGTGCGCCTGTAGAGACTTCTCGCGGGGAAAGACGCGGTTGCAGATGTTGCAGCGGATGCGGCTGCTGGAGTTCTCGCCCTCGTTGATCAGCTCTCGGACGGTGTCTGCCCGCGGGCGTCCGCGACGAATGCCGTCCTAAAAAAATAAGACCGCAGGAACATGTATGTTAACTATCTGCTATAGCGACATTAAAAGTTGCACCTCAAAGCATTCTAGAAAAAGTAAAAATACATTGAAATACAAAATAAATCAATAAAATAATACTGAAAACACACCAAAACACAAGGTAATATTGTATTAATATAAAACAGTGGCACATATTAAATATAAATAGTAATCCAAAAATGTTATTCATTAAGTGCCATATGTAATAAACAAATAAAACATTGTAATTACATAATAATAGCATACTAAAACACCACATATTTACTGTTACTTTATTTTAAGGTGTCCTTGTTACAGTGTAATTATACATTTAAGTACTGAGTAATATTAATTTACTACATGTACTTACTATATGGTTAGGTTACTTGCATGTAATTATGCATAATTTGTTATTATTACAATAGTAAATACATGTAACAAGGACACATGCTTAAAATAAAGTGTTGCATACTAAAATAAAACCACACGTTGTTATTAATATTTTAATGTAATATCAAATTCTAAGTCATATGGATAGTGACATGTCATGATTACGTAAATATTATATATTTATTAATAATTGTACGCCATATTCATGCCCAACTCAAAACTAAAACTTTAAAATAGTATCAATAGTAATATTTCAATGACTAGAATACCACACTTCAACAATATTAACAAAAGTAAATAAAAATATCAATTACATGCAATCGTTCAAACTGATATTTGATAAAAAAAAAATATATAAATTTTCTCATGGGAACAGTTTAAAAATGTATATTAATGTACGTTTTGAGTAAAAACGTATCATTTGAAGCAGGACACTTTAACAAAATAAGTTTTACAGTGAAGGATACGTGTAAATATTATCGTGTTAGGTTAGCACTCATAACTGGAGTTTTCTAGAAGCGTAATCGCTAACATTTTGGCGCGCACGTCTGACGTCACGCCTAACTTCCAAGGAGGAGAATTTAAAATCCCGTTCAAAGCGCGCCTTTTACACATGACGTGATCATGTAACGATTATATACGCGCTAAACCGAAAAACCACTTCGCTTAGCGAGAATACGTGCTCATTAAAATATAAGAGTGCACTTGTGTGATTTATCACAGCATGTTTTATGATCACTGGTGCAGTCGCTCACCTTGAGGTGTTCCGGGCAGGAAACCTCTGACTCGGCGGGAGAGCCGCTGTTTCGTGTCGGTGAGGCGGTTCCGCTGCCCGAGCCGGGGCTCAGAGTCACATTGTGCGCGTTCTCGCCCCAGCGCCACGGGTACACCATGAAGTCGCTGAATCCGGGGCTGGTGGGCATCAGAGAGTCCGCTGCTGTCGGCTTGATGGGAGTCGTCTTGATCACGGACACCAGAACTCTCTTCGGCGAGTCGTTACAGAAGATCACTTGATGTTTGCTGTCAGCCATCGCAAATAACGCTCAGTTAAAATAGAACTTAAAACCGTTTAGTTAAAAAAATCTGTGGAGATAAGTGCAGGTGGAGGAGTATCCCGCCGTTAACGTGCCGCCGTTCGTCGCTGTATCATAAACTCAGTCATTCCCGAATGTTACATGTATCGCTGTTCCAGAACGCGGCGCCTTTGATTCCGTTCTCGTCCTGAGATCTCACTGGCAGGAGCTGATACAGTGAGCCGAACACACTCGGTGGTTTCCCGCGTTGGAAATCGCGCCCGAGCGCGGCGCCCATCCAATCAGCGAAGAGGACGTTACGGCGCTGGCGCCGTGCGCGGAGAACGAGCCAATGGCGGTCGCCGTAACTTCCGCGCAGCCAATCACACATCGCGAAACGTGCCTTGACGCCGCGACACTTTTTAAATATAGCAGAGCGCGCTTTTTTTTGACGGATGCAACGGTTGTCCAATCACATGGCTTGTTGTATACTGTAAAGGCATTGTTGCCAAGTCTGCGGTTTTCCCGCGGGAACTAGTCTACTTTAACACTGTTGCTTGCCGACCCCAATAACGTGATATTTAGCACATTAAATCTGAATTTTACAAGAGGAACCCCGCCAAAAACAAAACAAATAACACAACATTAAATTTTAATTTTAAAGTTTATTTATTTATTTATCTTTACCGGGGGAGCCCAACGAAACGCATTTGCGCGGGTTTTGTTGTGTGCACCTGGCAACCCTGCTGTAAGGCGGGTCCGCGTGCGTTCTTTCCTGCAGTGTAACGTCTCCCGCGCATACTGTTTACATTTACATCGATTTAAAGGGAAAGGCGGGCGGTGACGGTGGCGCGAAACTTACGTAATCAAACCGTCTTTTGTTTCCTTGTGTTTCAGCAGCTGTCTCCATAGAGCAAAGCGAAGCATGAAAACACTCATTATTTCATTCTTTTCGAGATAAAAGCCTCCCGCGCGAAACACTGTTTCAGTCACATCTGCTGCACTTCTTTCAGCTCCTCGAGCTCAAATTACAACTTAGATATTCTTCCCAAGACTTCAGAATCATTTCCACATTTCACACAGTCGTGTCTGTTCATTATAAAGACTTTAATCTTGTTTAATTTTTAATGTGCATGCTTAAATTTTCTGTAAGAATTCAAATCAATCAAATGCGAAATTTATAAATATTTAAATAAAGGATTGTTTTTATTAATATTTTGACAGTTTTTTCGTTTTCAGTTTTATTTTACAATTTCAGTTATAGTTTTACTAATTTAGTGTTTATAATTTTTTAGTAGTTCATATGCTATTGTTTTCTTTACTCATATATATGGTTTTATTAACTCTCACATCAAGTTAACCCACATAATTCATAAATATCAAAATAAAGGATTTGGTATTTTAAGTTAAATGATTATTTTCTTTCAAAATGTGAATAAACAAATATATAATGATATTCATTCAACATTTGCAATAGCAGAAAGGATTTATTAAAAGGGATATGACTCAAAACCTTTCCTATCATATATATATATATATACGTGAAATAATCATGATTTATATTTGGTCATCAAAATAAAGGTATGCAGTACTATTTACAGTAAAAAAAATTAATATTAATAAAAAAAAATATAAATCTAGACTATATACAGCTTTCAGTCATGATTAGCACAGTGTGATTCACATTTCTGTAAGTATTAATAAAGTACTAGGTACAGTATTTAAAAAAACAAACAAACAATATTACAGGTTTAGTAACAATGCATAATGGCAAAGACAGCTTCTGACACTCATGATATTTACAATGGCATAAAAAGTCAAACTTCACTTATGCTTAAAGCTCTCCGATTTAAAAATAAAATGCATTGCTTTCTCTCGATCAAATAAAAATGCTTAACATCTGCTGATTTCCCAACACACAGTCTGAATGTGGTTTATAGTAGCAGATCACTTAGACAAACCCATGAAGCAGTAAACTGGAGTGATGCTGGTCTGTACTGGATCCAGTTTCAGCGGAGGAGAGGAGCCCGAGCTTTGGACATCGAGTTACTGTAAAACAACAAATACATTACAGACCGAAGCCATACGAGCAGAACGACGAGCAGCACTCATGCACATGCTCTAAACTCAGACAGATGCTGAGAAACGCTTTATACATACAAAGCAGAAAGAAGCTGAAGGAGGAAATCTGATACCATGGTCTGTGAAAGCGCACCGATGGCATTGTGTGAAGCACTTTCCTTCTTCGGGACAGAGATGGTCTATTACGGGTTGGCAAGGCAGTGAAAAGATAAAAACCTGTTAAAACTAGTCTCTGATCCGGTTACTGTTTCAGAACAGAGGCACGTTCACAGCTGATGTTCACACGTCTCGTTAGAAGTCTCTTCTGCTCATCTAGGCTGCATTTATTTGATTAAAAATACAGTAAAAATGTGAAATATTATTAGAATTTAAAATAGCTGTTTTCTAAGTGAATATGTGTTAAACTGTAATTTATTTCTGTGATGCGCAGCTGAATTTTCAGCATCATTACTCCAGTCTTCAGTGTCACATGATCTTCAGAAATCATTCTAATATGATGATTTACTGCTCAAGAAACATTTCTGATTAATATCAATGTTGAAAAGTCGTGATAAATACTTAAAAAAAAAAAAAAAAAAAAAAAAAATCAAGAATGCATTAAATTTAATCGAACATGACATTTATAATGTTAAAAAAGATTTAGATTTCAAATAAATGCTGTTCTTTTGAACTTTCTATTTTTGAAAGCATCCTAAAAAATAAAAATGCATCACGGTTTCCGCATAAATATCATGCGGCACGACTGTTTTCAACACTGATAATAAATCATCATATTAGAATGATTTCTGAAGATCATGTGACACTGAAGACTGGAGTAATGATGCTGAAAATACAGCTGCGCATCACAGAAATAAATTACACTTTAACAGAGATTCACACATAAAACACTTATTTTAAATTCTAATAATTTTTCACATTTTTACTGTATTTTTAATCAAATAAATGCAGCTTTGGTGAACATGCATCATTCCAAACTTCTATGCTGAAACAAGGATTTTAAAGTAAATCCTAACTATATTCACAGATAAATCTGATGCATACGAGACGCACGTTACAACCAGGTGTAAACGGCTCAGAGTCGCGCTCACAGACCGAGAGCGACTGGGATCTTGTAAGAGTCTTTAACGTGAATCATCCATCAGCAGAGGACAGTGTGCAAGCAAAGACGAGAGACGCCCGCTCTCCCCGTCAGAGTCATGCAGGAAAGAGCCCGGGTCACGAGGGCCGCTGTACACTTACTGAGCCGAGGCCATAGAGCTGCAGTGATCTCTGGGCCGCGTGCGGCTGACTGTTCACTGGGCTTAAGTGCTTTAAGTTCGACTGCTTGATGAAATTACTGTTGGCCACTGAGCCAGAAAACACCTGATCCTTTTCACAGGCCGTTACGTGCAAGCTGCCTAAAGATTTAGCGAGCCTTGAATGTAAAGGGCTGTGAAAGGAAAACGTCAGCCGTGAACATGAACGTCAGACTTGCTCAAGTCGCTTTAGCGATTTTTAATGCAAAAGGCTGAAAGACTCTGTGGAACACCTACCTACTGGGTCCTGATGGATCCGAGGGGGGAAGCCCGAGTTCTTTTCCTTTTGTCTGAGCTACACAGAAGATATTTTACAGATTATATGACAGATTTACTGTTGATAGACTTACAATCCGCACAATAACTGCAGAATAATTCTGTTAAACAATAAAAAATAAAATAATGATAATCATTAATAGTTATCTATCTATCTTGTATCAAACAAATTAAATGTAATAAAAAATATATATATTATTATTGATGAAATATTTTGTGTGTATGATATAATCATAAAAATATCATTTTTATATATTTTATATATAATATTTTATATATTTTTTAAAATAAAATTACAAAATTTATTTGAAAAATATACAAAATTTTATACTAAAATGAGTAAGCAATATATTATAATATAAAATAAACATGCATGATAAAATAAAATCATTACTATATCAATTATACCGTATATATACACATATGCACACACACACACGTTATATAAAATAATGCATTTTATGAAAAATATACAAAATATGACAAAATAAAAAAAAGTGCATGAAAAAAAAAAATCTTAAGTTACCTTTGTGCATTATAAAAAAATAAAAAAAATAATAATAATAATATATATATATATATATCCGCTATATATATATATATATATATATATATATATAAAAATAAAAAAAAAGATTAGTTACCTTAACGCTCTTGATGTTGATTTGGAGTGTATTGCATTTTCTTCTAACCTGCAGATAAAGAAAAAATAAAAGTTCAGTGTGATGAAAACATGCAAAAGGACAAAAAAAACCTTTTGATGCATGAGATGCGTTGGTGCCTCTGCCTCACACATGAAGCTGAGAATGATTCGCCATCCCTCCCGTTACACATGATACTACAATCACGTCTGTTCACACGTGTAGCATTAGATTCAAAATCATCCTTTAAAGCCTCAAATGAGCCACACGAAGCAGACAAAACTTTATAAGACGATTGGATGGAGAGGAGAAAAACCTTGATCATCGTCCTCTGACAGCAAAACACATGAACATACATCGAAAATCATCCAGTTAGTTACGTAACGTGCAAGATACTCTGCATCTGTTTACTGAATTAATGATTGGATTGTGTGCAGTGTTATAAAGCAAGGACGGATAAGGAGAGCGAAATACAATTATCAATGCATGACACACACAACATATTCTCAAGTGCTTGAGCAAAATGCAGTTAACGCACCGAGAGACTGAGAGATCAAATCATGTTCACCCTGATTAAACTCTACACATCCAAACTGAAGTGCTTCACAAATGAAATCTGATCTGAAGTTAAAGGATATTCTGGGTTTAATACACATTATATTAACAGCTGCGTGTGAGTCGTAATGTTCATCTCCACAGGAAACAATCGACTCAAACACCGATTACTTGAAGACAAAACTTTAAAGCAGAAATTAAAAAGACACAACACAAACTAAATTTATATTCATTCATTTTATGCAAATATTTGGTAACACAATAAGATCTCATTTTTTAACATCAGTTAATGCATTAAACTAACAACAAACAATATATCTTTACAGCATTTAGAAAATATATATATTGCACTCTTATTAAATGTATGATTATTCTTATATGAAACTGACCAACAGCTTCAGTGATTGTTTGATTTAGTCGCAAATTGAAGAACATTTTTTTTTTTTTTTTTTGCAAAGCACTTTATGGTGTTTTTTTACTTCATAAAAAAAAAATAAAATAAATAAATAAATAAAATAGGGCGACACTGACTAAAACGGATTTCTTAATGATTTTATATTTTATAATAGTGCTTTTATAATTGTTATTTTATAATTTCTAAATATAAAAGAAAAAGTATAAATGCAAAGTAACAAAAAACAAGCAAAACCAATATAAACAAATATATATTTTTAAATTGAAAATGTGTGTGTGTGTATATATATATATATATATATATATATAGATAATATATATATATATATATATATATATATATATAATATATATATATATATATATATATATATATATATAGTGGAAATATAACTATTAATTTATTAATTTGCTAATATCCAACTAGCTCATCTGTATGTACATTAAACTGAAGAATTATTAAGTGCTTTAACAAAAACAGTTTGACATTTCTGCTTTTAAACCCTTAAAGTGCAAGGCCACATTCACTTCTATTTCAAGTCTTTTATTATAATGTGTGAAAACTATGGGGTCAAATTATTTTCTGTGGTAATCAACATCATGCTGTAAATAGAGCACATCTTTCCTGAAATTGTCTTAAACGAATCAAACGCTGCTTGATCTCAGAAGCCTGTGATAATTATAAAGGATGATCCGTGGAGACACTTACAGCGTTCCAGTCCAGAGACGGGGTTAAGAGAAAGCATTTACAATCCCACCCCGTCTATACAGTAACGGACGGAAGGGAAGCCAAACAACATCCAGCAGAAGACAACGCTACAGAGAGCAGAGAGCAGCAGCATGGCCAGCGGCCGTCTAGACACAGGGGCGAAATTCAGAACAAAAACAGCAGAAGAGACTCGTCTTTTCCCGCCGCACACACGGATGGATCTGGAGCGCGTGCAAATCCACATTCACTCCACTTCTGCCCGTTCACACGAGATTACAGCAGGAACCAGGATGTGATTAACCCTCACGATGCAAGAGCATTCAAATATATGTGTAGTGTTTCGCATTTCGAAGAATCATCGTTAATTTATATTTTTCCAACTAAATCCACATGTGTCCCTGCAGCACAGAAGCAGAAAAATCACAGTAGCACAGGTAGGGTATATTTGTAGCAATAGACAACAATACATTGTATGAGTCCACAATTATACATTTCTCTTTTATGACAAAAATCATTAGGATATTAAGTAAAGATCATGTTCATGAAGATATTTAGTAAATTTCCTACCGTAAATATATCAAAACTTAAATTTTTGATTTAGTAATATGCGAATTGCTAAGAACTTCATTTGAACACACTTTAAAGATGATTTTCTCAATATTTAGACTTTTTTTGCTCCTCAGTATTTCCAAGATGTTTTCAATAATAGTTGTATCTCAGACAAATATTGTCCTCCTAACAGGCACCCACACCACACATCAATGTAGAGATTATTTATTCAGCTTGAGATGATATATACTCAATTTTTAAAATCTCTAAATTTAAAAAAAAACTTACCCCTTATGGACTTGTGTTCAGGGTCACATATTGTATTTGCAGCCTTTTATTACTGCATATATATCTTTTCAGTATTGATGAGAAATTTTATGTAAATATGTAAATTGTCAATGAAATTTATAAGAACATATAATCTGAGAATTACCCCAGGGGGGGGGCATTAACCCCACTGCAAAGTGCAACACTTAAAAAAAAAAAAAAAATTTTTTTTTTTTTTTTTTATTAAGAGTGGGAATTTAATTAAATCTTTAAAATTTAAAACTCATGATTGCTCAAAAACAGTCTATTTTTTTTTTTTTTTTTACTTTAATAATATAATATCAAAAAAATAGTTATTAATCTTTGTTTTCTTTAAAAAATTATTTATTTTTTTATAAACTTTTCTTATATATAAAAAAGAAAGTGATCAGTTTTTCAAGCTGCAAATGGGAAATGATTCGTCCAACAGAGGTCTAATATTCAATGCTTATCAACAAAATTCAGGTCCCAGAAGTATTAGAGATATAGTAGGGGTGAAAAAAGCTAAATATATTTTTACAAAAGTTGTTAGAAACATAACATCATAAATAATTTTTGACACCTAATGGTACTCCATACATACCCAGATCAAAATGACCTGAACATGAAATATGTAACTTTTTTATTTTTATTTTAAAGGTTATATCTCATACAAAATAATGGTAAAAATCAGAAAAAAATACATGTGTACTTTTAGCGTCTTAAAGTATCTGCAAAGTTGCATTCCTTCTTAATTTTTTTTTTTTTTTAAAGATATTTTTTCCAGGTCAAATCAGATTTGAATGCATTGTAAGGGTTCAAGGACCTTTCTCAGGTTTTTGATCATGACTCTGTGCTGCAATAGTGCAAAATAGGGGAGTAAATGCTTAAGCCTACTAGATAGAAACGGTTTCCAATTATAAACTGAATCTCTATTCGCCGTCTGAGATCAGATCCAGTGATGCGGTGCAAACTCTGAAGAAAAAGACGATCAAAGCAAAATGACCACAGTGTGTTACAACAACACAGAGCAGTTAATACACTTCATGCATGACAAAGCAAGCACACACACCATGCAAAAAAACCGTGCAAAGCAAAGACTGTGTGAAAAAAGAACATCTACTTTGAGATCAAGATCATGCATGTTTCTTAGACAAAAAAGGCTGAAAACCATACATGAAGGTGGATTTCTACATGCATCTGACTGGAAAAAAAAAAACAGTTTTGGTGAGACTTTTGTTGTGAGCCTATAAACACACCTTCAGAGATGCAAACAGGTGAGGAGGAAAAAAAAAAAAATCAGAACACACTGCACAGATTGGGATCATGCCCCACATGGAATTGATATTTGCTTACTCGTTCATTGTAGCTACTTCAAGGTATTTTTTAAAAAGATTTTTTATCTTATATGTGACCTGCAGCCACAAAAGCAGTCTTAAGTCGCTGGGGTATATTTGGTAGCAAAAGCCAAAAATTTGTATGGGTCAAAATTATCGATTTCTCTTTTATGACAAAAAAAATCATTGGATATTAAGTAAAGATCATGTTCCATGAAGGTAAATTTCCTACCGTACATATATCAGAACTTAATTTTTGATTAGTAATATGCATTGCTAAGAACTTCATTTGAACAACTTTAAAGATGATTTTCTCAACATTTAGATTTTTTTTTGCTCCCTCAGATTCCAGATTTTCAAATATTGTCCTCCTAACAAACCATACATCAATGGAGAGATTATTTATTCAGCTTTCAGATGATTGCATAAATCTCAGTTTCAACACTTTAACCCTTAAGACTGGTTTGTGGTCCAGGGTCACATTAAAAAAAAAAAAAAAAAAAAAAAAAAATTACCCACAACATTTACCATTTGTTGCAACATTTCACAAAAATCAAGATTTGGTCAAAATCCCATGTGTATTAAAAGATGAAGTGCTATGCAGGCTGTTAAGACAATATTAGCTGATTAGACGGCAATGCTGAGCTAAAATGTTTGTCCTCTCTCTCTCTCTTCACCTGGTCCCACATCTCAGATCTCAAATACATCAAATATAACCCTTTTTAGACATAATTTTTAAAGTAAAGAACTAGTTTGACCAACTTGCAGTTGCACATCTCAGATCTCATGTCTTACTTTTCCAATACAATTTTCATAAACTGAATTTAAAAAAGTTTATGACCAGTCGAAGAAAAAAAAAAAAAAAAAAAAAAAAAATTATATTTTAAAAAAAAAGATGACTAACTTTTTTAATACTAGTCTAAACCGCTTATGCGACCGGCTCCAGTTCTTTATTTACCCTCGTAAGACCCTCCCAAATAAAAACACTTTCTCATTGGATCCAAGCAAATCTCACAGGTGACCTATTTAGATCTCCAAAAAGTGAGTTGACACTAAAAGGTGAGGAGTTCTGAATCTATGCACTTTCCAGAAAGAGTCTTGGCTTGGCTGGGGAAGCACAATGAGTCTAAAAGTTGAAAACAAAAGGCTTGAGATGAAAAGAAGCATTGCGGCAGCCTCGTATCCGCACACGATGGCGTCACAGGACTCTCTCACGCCCCGTCATTCTGCTACCATTACACACACCAGCCGGGCCCACAGCGAGCCCAGCAGGACTGCCAGCAGCACTTTACTACCAGGGGTGCAGGACTGTTGTAATGTTTATTTTAATATGCTTAAAATTGGGTAAAGTTAAAAACTCTAATGAATTACTATTTAAAACTTGGGAAGGTGAAATAAAAGCTAGTAAGCATTTTTTTCTGAAATCACTGCAAAAATAAATAAAATTCTGAAATCATGATAAAAAATGTGACTTTATGACTGTGTCCTGAAATCAATCACAGACTGATCCATTAAGAGTCAGGAGCAGATTTCTTCCACACTAGTGCACTTGTACCGATGGCTACATGTATAAAGATGGACAGGAAACGGAGAAGAACTTACGATATTGAGCCTGTGGATGCTCTGGACTGCCTCGTACTCTTCAGCGCTCTTAGTTTATCACCTTGTGTGAGTCCTCCGCACTCCTCTTCCTCTTCCTCAGTGTGCTAACCAATGAAACACACACCCTGGTTAACAACCGTAACAACAGCATCCGCTTTGCATCTTTTCTTATCTCACTGGGTCATATAATTCAGCAAAGTGCACTAAACTTTACACTGTTATGCAAAACAGACACACAAACTAAGATGTGTTCCAGAATAAATAGATTACTTACCATTTCAGAAGGAGTTTTTCCTCTGTGAAATGTTCTTGTTTGTACCATTAATGGAAATATCTTCCACTCCAGAGAGGATCCCAGCCACTGCCGCTTTACTCGAGCCGTTTTTCCTGCCTCAGGTTATTTGTTGCCGGTACACATCACCTTCCTCCCACAGACTCGCCTGCTTTCTGTTACATCAAAGGCATGCATTTTATTACCATCAGGGCTTCTAAAAACCTGAAAATCCCATGCTGAGTGTTTTCGCTCTGGAACTGGTTTGGTTAGGACTGTACGGTCTCAGTCTGAATAAATACACTACAGTAGCACGTGTGTGAAACAACTTTTGCATGTGTAACGAGCCTACGATATCATTTATTGTTTTAGCCGCATCAATCGGATATATGTTTAAAGCCCATATCGGCCGTCACTAACGCAGATTTGCACACGGAAGCATAATCGCTCTGAAAATAAGACTCACATCGTCGATGAAGTTCTGCTGAGGTCCGATGACTGAACCGGGTCTGCAGATCCTGATCCACGCGATGGCTTCGGCTGCAGGAGTCTGAAAGTGTTTCATCATGTAACAGCCAATCAGGTGTCCCTGTCCGGCCCAGACCGGGCAGAACCGGCTGAAACACACCGTGGTTTGATCTGTTAATACTTCATGACACTCGAAAACCAGACCTGGAAGACTCACGTCCACTTGATGAACTGAGGTGGATTTGCTGGATCAGGCAATAAAATTAATGCAACAATTATAAGGGGATGTCTGTCATGCAGTTTCTGATGATGCAGGATAAAGCCTATTAGAAATGCAGTTATATAAGCCTTAAAATTCAAGGATGTGAGCGCAAAACATAAATAAATAGCCTCTGATATTTATATCGTATGATATAGTTTAGCAATATCACACCAGCAAGAGTGCCGTTTAAATTATCCCCAATATCTGCACGAATGCAGTTGTGATGTATACTGTGATTAGTTAATGCTGTT
The DNA here is from genome assembly GCF_018340385.1 of Cyprinus carpio. NCBI lineage: Eukaryota > Metazoa > Chordata > Actinopteri > Cypriniformes > Cyprinidae > Cyprinus > Cyprinus carpio. Next base: position 1,366,852 of record NC_056604.1, read on the forward strand.
AAATTTTAGACAATAGTCAACATTGTCCGTTTCTGCTTAATTTTGCAAACGTAAATGGTTTCAATCAAAGCAAACAGCAGAACTGCTGAGCATCTCTGATCAAACAAAAAAAAAACAAAACAGCGGTGGTTGTAACTGAATGAATCAAGTGAGTCAATGATTCAGTGACTCATTCATAAAGAGTCATTTGCTTCTGAATGAATCTGTTGAAATTAATTATTCAACGCTTTTTATTTTTTAAAATATTATTTTCATATTTCAGTACTCTTAGTTAAAATCCCTTTAATATTATATATATACACAATGTAGAATCAAAATATTTCTTTCTGACGCTTTTGTAATGTCTATTGAATGTTTTCTCATCCAACACAATGACTTTAAACGATCTTTTGGCGGTGGTAATTAATTTCTCAGACGAAAATTGATGTGTGTTTAATTAGCTTAATCATGTAATTAATTAGAATAAACATTTAAATTGCTTGACAGCCCTAGTTTGAATTAACATGTATCTTATTAGTAACTAAGACAGGGTTTCTGCAGGGTTTAATCAGTCAAATTTAAGACTTTTTAAGACCTTTTTATGACCATTATGATTTGAATTTATGACCTACAACGAATTACGATAAATAACTTTAGTCATTAAAATTCCTTTCAAAAGTCTTTTTTTATTATTGACTTTCATTAAAAGTAACCAGTTTTATTATTTAAAGAGTAATTCTATTATTTCTTACTTACGATTAAGAAACTGAAGCCTTCGCCTTCTTTTTCTTGAGTATCAAGAACACAGGAACACTTAACAATTGTAACATTGTAAAGTTACATTGTAAATTAACAATTATTTTATGGTATTACTTTCCAAAATAACAAGTCACCTTGTCGTCATTCCAGAACCGAACGTGTATGTCCAGCTGTTTCTTCTTGCTTGTGTGATTTAAGCTTTCATCAAACGTGAGAACATAAGGCCCCGAGCCCTTGGAGATGAGGACTTTTTTAATATAATCTGCCAAGCCAAACCGGTAGTGATGTATGAGGTCTTATCTTTCCTGCACGTAAATATTTTTGCTTATGTCAGAGTCTGGGAACATTGTTCGGAAAAGTTTTCGGCAATATATCTTCGTTCGCCCGTTGTACGACTGGTGTGTTGGTCACAGTATTCAACACCCACACGACCTTCGCTTTCAGTGTGGAGGTTGATCCGAAACCACTGTGTGTTGCACTGGATGCGACAGAACAGAATCCTGTGCTGTACTTGGACCGAGGTAAACGTTAGTGACGGAGCTCCGAACAAAACTGACGGATCGCCTGCAATTTCTGCAGGCCTTTTACAGCAACGATATGCTTTTCCAACTTTGCATGCGACTTCAAGGCTTTTATGCCTAAACTAGACAGCTCCAACGTCTTACTTACACAGAGTGCAATAGGCGTGATACAGATTGTTAAGTAGCGACGGGCTTGAGCCGGCTACTAACGCACCTCGTCATCGAGCCATAGATCGTTAAAGGTACATTTTCCCATTGTGATAGCCAGGATGATTTTAATTAAACTAAGCAGTGACTCAGTATGATACAGTATGTTCGGAGTTCGCGGGAGGTTCTGTGAAAGTCCTTCTGACAAGTCTGTATGCTGCCGCATGGACCTTGTAGTTCTGGAACGCTGTGATACCACCCAGATTCCTCAATACAAAACTACAACAAGCGAAACAAATGAATGCCATTGCCGCGCGCGAGCGCATTTTTGATGGGAGAACAAATAAATGGACGAGCATATCAATTTACGAAGACGTGGCTAAATGTTTTTTATGATTTTGTGTGGAATATGCGCGTTTTTATGACTTTTTATGGCCTTAAATTCTTATTGTTAAATTTATGACTTTTTATGAACCTTGTATGGAAAATCCGCACGTTTTTATGACTTTTTATGGCCTTAAATTCTTATTGTTAAATTTATCATGTAGATGAATCGCTTGCTGGATAAATGTGTCCCTGCAGCACAAAAGCAGTCGTCAGTAGCACAGGTATATTTGTAGCAATAGACAACAATACATTGTATGGGTCATAATTATACATTTCTCTTTTATTGCCAAAAATCATTAGGATATTAACTAAAGATCATGTTCCATGAAGATATTTTTGTAAATTTCCTACCGTAAATATATCAAAACTTAATTTTTGATTAGTGATTATATGCTTGCTAAGAACTTCATTTGAACAACTTTAAAGATGATTTTCTCAATATTTAGATTTTTTTGCACCCTCAGATTCCAGATTTTCAAATAGTTGTATCTCAGACAAATATTGTCCTGCCTCCTAAACAAACCAACCACACGTCAATGGAGAGATGATTTATTGATGATGTATAAATCTCAATATCAAAAGACTGACCCTTATGACTGGTTTTGTGCTCGTCACGTGAGTATTTTAGGCTTGAAAAACCCGAACCTTTGCAGTGGACAGCAAATGCCCTCCGTCAGCATTCTCGCAGATGTTCAGGAACTTGGTGACGATGGCGTCGTTGGGCGTACTGCCATCTACAAAGAACAGGTCATGGTGCTTGAAGCCCATGTCTGTGAAACGCTTGGCGTCGTACATCTTCTTGTTGAGCCGGATGATGGTGGTGATGTTGTGCTTCCTGAAGTAGGGGAAATACGCTTCAGGGGCATGAAGAGGGTATACTGATGGAAAAAAAAGGAGGAGTGTATATAAATCTGTCCTTAATTCCAGCTTTGGAGAGCATTGGGTGAACAAGCCAAAACATACCGCACCGTTCTCAATCTTGCTCTTTGGATGAGGGCCGCTGAAAGCCAAAAACTTCCCTGGAATTATCAGTTGAAAATCTCCATTTTCGGCCCGCTGGAAACGATATTAAAGTATCGGGTCTGTCAGTGTGTGTGGCTAAACTCTTCCCCCGGTTTCAAAAAAAAGGCTTAAAGCTAGTCCCAGACTTAAATGCATGTCTCAACTGAAAATATCTTGCTCTGGCATATCTTAAAATATATAATATATAGAGTTTACAAATGGCCACGTCCATTTAATAGCAAGAAAAAAAAAAGTATATATCATGGAAAACTCACCTCATAATGTTCATATTCCTCCACGTTAAACTTTGAGAAATCCAGCCAGCCGAACTGAAGAGCCTGAAACACACAAACAAGCGATCAGAAGCAATAGTGGATCTGCAAAACACACCAGATAAACCTTCAGAGAGACTCCGAGTACCTTGTGGACGGCCAGCAGACAGTCGAGGATATTCAGATTGAACATGCATGCTCCAAAAGATGCATCTCTGTTTGAATGCAATGACAGATTAAATCAAAGATGAACAGGAAAATGAGATTGCTTCTGATTTAAACAGTTAAAAAAGTAATTAAATGCATGTAGGGGATACATTTTTCAATTACCGAAAAGGAAGATACGACGCATTTTGGGAGACCAGAAGGCTGTACGCTTCTTCTGGCGTTTTCTGTAGATGCATTACCTACAAAAGAGGACAAGCAAGAGTGACTCTTTTTCACACCTAACTAGATGCAAAGCTCATGCATATACATGCGAGAACCATTAGAAATGGTTCATGCACTTTCATGAAAGCGACGTCTTTAGGCTAAAAAAAAGCTGGAGGGGAAAACTCACAGCATAAGAGCCGATCAAATACGCAGCATTGGCTTGTTTCTTTCTGTCACCGCAGGTATAAAACACAATCGTCTTCTTTTGCAAGAGCACAAGACTGTTAGCCCAGAAAGAAAAGAGCACAAACAATTAAACACTCACATCCTTGCATACAAAACCAAACATTTAACCCTTTTTAAGTGTCACCCCCATTTTTTTTAAAATAGTCATTAAAGTGCACTATCCAAACTAAAAATTTTGTAATTAATAACACTTTGGAATATAGACCTAAAGTTGGTTTCTTTTTAAAGAAATAAAATTAGCAAGATTTTGGCAAAAGTGGATTTTTATTTTTTTTAATTAAAGTACCAAAAAAGTTATAGAAGTTTAAATGTACTGTAAATAAAATGTGCTTTATTTTATTTATTATAAATATTTTACATAACAGGTTTTACTCAAAAATTGGTTTGGTATTAAAGCCTTGTGTCTAAATAAGTTATTTTCCAAATTTGAAGTTGATATGAAAAAAAAAACTGAGGTTCCTGTGAAGAGATTGTATTTAGGGCGTCATATACCACAAACAGCCACCAAAACTCCTTTGAATTTTGCTTAATTAATTTTTCTCTAGATTTCTCTGTCAATTTTACTTCAAAATACTTTAAAAATAACAACCAAATATGGAATCCTGAGACTCAGACCTTTCCAATGATGTTTGCTGCCAAGATTATAAAAAGTTTTGATTCTAAAAGACCGTAATGCATTTTGTAATAAGACACTTGACTCCGCCCACTAAGGGGGGGAGACCGCCATAAGATTTTAAAGTACCATTTTCCATGGTAACGCAATGTCCGATTTCAAAATGAATCTTTGGGCTTCTAAGCTTTCAAATGATATATTAATTTATGTTTATTATTATATGTTTTTTTATTGATAAAGGACAAAAAAAAGAGTGCCAAGCGTCCCACAGACGGGACGGTTGACAGTTTAAGGGTTAAATAATAACAAAACATAAAACATACGGCGCTTGACTGCCAAAGACTGTATTTATTAAAACAGTGGTAACGAAGCGTCATTACCTTCAGCTTCTTGTGAGTTTGCAACAGAAGCGGATAAAACATGGCCAGGTTGAGCGGGCCCGAAGTCCGAATAGAAGCTGTTTCAAATATAAAAATCAAAGATGAGTTATTGATAAAGGTCTGGAACGATCCATAAAAACATTATGCTATATTTAAAAGACTGTCTATAGGGAAGAAAAAACACTTAATACTGAACATTTATGCTTATATATATATATTAAATGCAACTCTATCTCTCCAATTAATGTGACTTAGTAAGAGCTTAGATTGAAATGATCCAAACATATAAGCGTTGCAATGCAATCCAATGATGCTTGATGTTGATCATTTTAGAGGCCTTTCATACATCATATATGACACTTTATAGGTTTAGTGTATTTAAGGTCCCCAATCAGGAGCCATAAATGACAGTAATTCAGAAGTAAAGCACAGGTAGACTCTCACTTCTCATAGGAAAGCTCTTCATCGATGCAGAAACAGTGTCTGTCAGGAGGTGCTCTTCACCTTCTGATGAAGAAGAAGCAAAATAACAAGCGGATCTACAAAACACAAGACGGACACACTACAGGTGAAGTATCCACAATGAACGTACGCATCAATGATGTTTACACACTTATGATGTGCATTCATTTGAATCCGCGCTACCGGGAAGTGAGTGCTCCGAACCACCGCCGCGAGACAACACAAACATGGCTGCCCTATTAGAAAGAACAACGCATGAGATTTGACACTCACCTTAATGAACTCGAGGCAGTTTCGACAGATCAGCACGTTTGCTATTGTAGCGTTGTTCCGTGAGCGTTATTTAAGATCTTGGTATTAAGTTAGCTTGTATATCAATAAAAAGACTTAAACACTCATTCTCAAGTTCAACACAAAACTATTCAACTTCCGTCGACAATTTACGAACAAGAACTCACGTTCAAGAAAGATCGAAACTACTAAATAGGAAAAAAAAAAACCTACCTACCATCACATAATAAAGGAATAATAATAAAAAGTGAGTTTGTTGTTTGCCCGAACCTGTTTATGAACAATAAAAACTCTGTATTGTCAAACACAACTGTAAAATTAGCACACTGACATCTCGTTTAAATTGTGTAAACTAAAAACATAAACGCACACAGGTGATGTTTCTCCTCGCCTTGAAGGCTGAAGAAAGTCAGCGCCGTTTAAATCAACCGACGTAAACTCTTTCCGCCGCAATTGGAGTGGCTGACGTCACAAAACACTGACGACGGCAACACACTAAGCCCTACTTCAGGAATTTAAGTTCAGCGGAGTTTAAAATCCAACGCGACGTTAACTCTTTCCGCCTCTGATTGGCTTGGACTGTCCCCACACTGAACCGTCAATCCACACTAAGCCCATCCCTTCAGGATGTAAGATCGGGCAGCAGGCGCATTTATTCCGTACTCTTATTTTAGCACGCTGGCCCAGCCTTTGCCTAAACGAGAGAATGCGCACCGACTCAGGCAATATAAACTCTTTGTTGCTTCTGAACTGAATCGCTATTGATCCATTGTGCTGATTTGATTCCCCGAACAGTACAAAGAGAAACCCGTTCCGTCCAGCACACAGACCAATCACCATTAGTAGTAATAATACCATTCAGAGTCTAATCTCGACATAACGAGGACTTAGTTGGTGATGGTTGATATCTGCAGTTGCGTGGGAAAGTGACCGTCCAGGTGCTCTATAACCGCCAAAAGAAATACTCACCTTGACCAGGACTTGTATGGCGGTCTTCAACGGCGGTTTTAAGAATCTGGTTAAGTCGTTCCGGCACGCATGTCGTGTAGTTTGTGTTACCCGTGTGACACGAAAAAAGGATAAATGCTCGCTCGTTGGAACTCCGTCTCTCCTTCAGCGACGCGCGGAGGTCTCTATAGACTCGCTCCGTCGCTAGCTCTTGCGCTTCATGCTTCCTTACGCAGAAAAAAATGGCGTTAGAACGAGAACGTGCGAAGAAAGAAGGATTTTTGCGCTTTAGTTCTGCCTAGTCCGGCTTGTAACGGCTCAATGCGCTGCAGACCAAAGATCTTGAGCCTGTCTGCTCAGTGACCTCAGTTTCTACACGCTTGAGGAGTGCCGTCCCTGGGCCCACCTCATCCGGGCACTCGCACATTTTTTTAATCATGCTCCGCGAAGATCCAAAACAAAACTCGAGAAAACTAAATTGTGTTTTACGAATCTTGCATCATGTTTTCATGTTTAAAACCATCTGTTGTATTACTGTGATTGTTGTAGCAAATCGATTAATTTAAATGGATAAAGTTGTTTCTTCGCTATTATCGCAATAGTGATAATGACTAGACATGTACAATAGATTTAGACCAGAGGTACTGTTTTGCAGTAAACACTAAAAACGACATCATAATAGAAGTCACATTAAAACAACGTACAAAAAGAAAGACTAATGTGTGCTAAATATTGTGTTATTTCTTTGCGAAATGCCTTATTTCTTGATTATTTTATGTATTGGTATTCTTTGAGCAATAATGATTGTCATTTTAAAATAACTATAAATATATAAATGAATGCATATAAGATTCAAACCCAAACATGTACTAGATATCTCAACATGAATAATGTTTTAACACTACATTCTAAACTGGCATGTAATGCACTCGCAAAGACCATAAATAAATAATAACTATAAATAACATATAAAAATAATTGTAAAGCGTACTTTACGACCACGTGTTGTTAGTCTTTAATGTTCTATAACTATTTATTTATAAAACTATTTTTGACTGTTTGCACAGACGAATCCAAAAAAACAGAAAACTATTGTTTTTACGATTTTTGCATCATGTTTTCATGTTTTAAAACACATCTGTTTTTACTTTAACTGTGATGTAATATACTTTTAAATCGTAAAGTGTTTCTGCACTATCGCAATAGGGCTATGACTAATATCGTATCGCATAGTGCTAATGATCCTAAATGTAAAATTTGCAGCTGTACTGTTTGCAGTAAAAATAACTATTATCATTATAAGAATCATTTAAAAAAGCTAAGAAAACTTAATCGGTGCGAAAAATATTGTTATTTTCTGTGCGAAATGCTCTCTCTTTCTTGCTTATTTTTATTTAATTCTGTGTATTTTTTTTTATAATAATGATGCGATCATTGAAATAAATTAACTGATTACATTAGTAAATGCTGTATAAGATTCAACCCCAACACGTATTAACTTATCCGCTCACAATGTAATGTTTTCTATATCAATTCTAATGCTGTATGCAAAAAACAGGACCAATAACTAAATATAAATAAATAAAATATAAAAATATTGGTAAAGTATTTACCCACACTTTGTTGTATCGTCTTAATTTCTACAAATTAATTTTTTAAAACTTTTTTTTACTGTTTTGCAGACCTATTATGATAATGAGACTCAATTAAAGACTGCACAATGTAAAAAAAAAAAAAACTTCGGCCTTTTTGAGATGAGATTTTACACCCAAAACAAGTGTCTTATACTCCACGCCATATGATGTGTTTTGGAGGGTTAAAAAACAAAAAAAAAAAAAAAAAAAACTTAAATAGTATCTATATCGTTTTTTTTTTTGTAATGATAATGTAATATAATAATGGTCCCTAGCAGTGAATGACTTGCTCCTATTAAAAATAATAAATCATAAAAAACTATATACACAACAACAATAGTTCAGCTATTATGAGTTTCAAAAAAAGCATTGCATTATAACAGCTACAAGCATCGAGCGCAGCTCCGTCTGTCTCTTAACAGCTCCCTTTCCCTTCAGTATATCAATGATTTTTTGCTGCGCGCTCGAACCTGAAGATCCACGTTTGGAGGCCCCCCTGCTAACTGAAGCATCCAGTTGATGGGCATGTGGTCCGCGCCGGTTCAGATGTCACAAATGGGCAAAAATGAACCTGATGGAGCTGAAGAATAAAACACAGAGCTGTTTGAGATCAAGTGAGGATAATAGAAAACGAAAGCAGAATCAGCAAGCGTCCGGACCTGGCCTCCTATCAACACGTCAGCAGACTCCGCGCTTGCTGCAGCGGATCTCCCTGGAAGTCAACACGCCGTTCTGGTCATGGCTTGCGTCCCCAAAACAACTTGACTCCTCCAGACTACCCCACGACCATGTACTCCAGGATTTCACATGATGAGACTGCTGGAAGCTGCAAACCGCACATGCATCAATACACACACATTCTTTGGCATTCACTTTCCAACACAAAAGCAGGGAGAAGTGTATACAATAGACAAAATACGCTTCTTATTTTCCATGCATCTATTTAAAGGCAAGATCAGCTTTAAGCTGCTCATTTAATGTCTAAAAACATTACTTTGAATTCACAAAAAATCGCACTCTTGCTCCAGAGCAGCTATAGTTGGGGACATTTAAAACACAAGTACTGACCAAAATCAAGCCGCTTACTGTCTCCATTTACGTCTCATCCTCCTTCCTCATATGTCAAGGTTTTTTGTAGATGTTGTCTTCTCGGGCATCAACAATATATTCCGGTGAGCCATAGTGCCTGTCAGGGAGCAGAGAAGCACTACAACATAAAGAGATCTACAAGAGTACAAGGACAATCGTGAGTAGTTTTGTATCATTAAACAAATCCGATTTACTGAAATTTTAAACATTGAAAATGTCTCGTAACTGTCAACTTTCAGTTGCAACTCCTAATTCACATTCTAAGTGCATAGATGGATTAGAAAACTGAGTCAAATGCATGGCTCCTAAAAATATAACATTTGCTACTTTTTGACCTTCCCCCCAAGCAATCCCACTTTTACTAAATGTCTGGATACGACGCACATTAGTTATGTGCTCAGACTTCAGGTGTGAAGACTAGCTTGGAATCAAACTATTCTTGACCAAGCACTGTGCATTTTTAATTTATCTTGCTCGTATGTTTTTCAAACTGGTAAAAGTTAACTATGGAAGCTCATTTCTGCAATTAGATTTTTTAAAAAAATGAAAAGGTAATAGCGAATTTTTCCTCGCAATTCTTAGTTTACATCTCACAAGACGCAAACTCAGAATTCTGAAATAAAAAGCAAAAATTTGTGATTTCTGCAGCGAGTATAAAAAGTAGTGGATACACTTGAAGAAATGAATCTCTTTCGAAGCTTCTGATATCAATTGAATCAACGATACGTCATATCCCTACTGCTTTATTGAATCACACTTCGGAAACGCCTGGCTGTAAAAAAAAACTGTGTTACTACAACCACAAACTCCTACGCCCACAACATGCAATGACGCAGAAGCTTTTACAAACCCCACTGGCAATTGGCCTTATTTGAAACATTATACATTCCATGCATTTCAACAAAAAAAGCACCACTATCTACCTTATATTAACATATAAGAGACTATGAAACCACATGAAAACTTTGTGTTAAACATGTTGCAGGTACCCCTTTTTTTAGTTTTTATTTTGTCAATTTTTGATTCATCAAGAAAAAACTAAACTGCAAGTTTAAAGAAAACTTAGGATTGTAGAGGAGAAAAAATTATATGAAACCGTTAACTAAAAACACATGTAATTATATTCATGCCATTATGAAACATGACCTTCCATAAGCAATCCGGTTTCTCCCTTCTTTGCCTCCGAAGTTTTCAAGCCTTTCATATTGAAACTGTTATTAATAAAACCCATCCTACCCTCTTATGACCCCACGAGGACTGTCCAATCCACTACTAAATCTGACTCATTCGAGTTCCACATTTGTGACGGAAGGGGAAAAAAGTGTTGTTCTTTTCACATACATATGAACATATTTCTGACTTCATATTAAAATATTTCAACCAAAATATTACTGACAAAAAATGTTAATAAACATTTTTTTCTCTTTATAATACTCATCTCCCTTCAACCGCAACATTTGCCGAGGTATTTGTGCCAAATGCCTCCACCTATTTCTTTGCATGGTGTGCACGAAGAAGTTCTGTGAAATATCATAGAGTTAGAAAGAGCTTTATTGTCCAAGTATGTTGTTCACATACAAGGAATTTGTTTTAGTGCTCACAAGACTCCTGTGCACAACAAACATACAACACGACAGATGAATTAAAAATAAAATGTGAAGAAAATACACATGATAAAATATAAATAAACCCCACAACCACACAAAATATTGTATGCAGCATCGCGATTAGATATAGGAATCGATAGAATAAAAATAAAACTAAAAAATAAGCTTATAAGAAGAGAGAAACACTGATATTTATCGGAATAGACATAATAGTAGGCTGCTCTTGTTTTGGAAAGTATCGCTTGCAGTGTACAGAGAAAAGCATAGAAGACCAAAACACTGGATGAAACACAAACATTAATTAGAACCAAAAACCTATTAAAGATCATCATGAAGCATAGCATAGATATAAAAAGGTCAACCAGTGTCTGTTTTTTTTTGTTTTTTTTTAAATTCTTTTTGATACTTATTGTTACACTAAAGGTCAAAGAACTAAAAATCATGACATGCTGATCCCACAACTGTGAATATGAGAATGCACACACAGAAAAATAAAATATTCACATCACATAATCAACGCAAAACGAAAAGGCAAACTTTATGAGCGAAAAGCGTTCACGCAAAGTCCAGATGATCTGCTGGAACTGGATGTCGGTTGCAACCAGGAAAGTCGTTTCAAAGCCTCTCTTACCCTCACGAAACATCAATGATGGCTTTGTTGTGTTGCAACAAACTGCCTTGAAGGTTTGAAGGAGACACTCAGTGTCTGATCTCACAAATGTCCAGACAGTCCCTAACCTCAGAGAGGCAGAGATCGTGTGAGGCTCGTCTGTGGTCCTGAACGGAGCGCGCGATCTGCTGTCCGCGTAAATCGGTGAGAGCAACCAGCAGGGCCATTTTGCAGTTTTCACGCTTCAGAGTTATTTGAGTAAGTTTCCCCGCCCATTCCTTGCTGGATTCCAATCGGCCCATAGAATAGGAATTTATGACTTTATTTCTGGCTTGAGAATAGTTAATAATATATTTCCGGGACACTGGGAACATAGTAATAACAAATTTCTCATATCTAGTTATGTATATTCGTTTAAAATAATTATTGTCGTGAGTTCACTGCTTGCCGGAACGCATGAATCATCCGAACCGATTCGCTTTAAAAATGAACGCTATATAAATAATTATGACTTCTGAATCATTTCCTTTTTTCGCGCAAGTAAAATTGCTTGGGTGGTAATTTGTAATAACCAATTATTAGGCTAGTTTTTGGATAATGACAATTGTTTCGCGGTTATTCTGGAACGAATGAATCATACGACCCCGACTCTAAAAAGACCGCGCACACACACAAAAAGCGAATTTGACTCGTTGACTTTAGCAGCATCTAACAGATTTTTCCACAAATTAATAGTTGCGAGGTTGGTAACAATATGAGAACTAATTAGCTTATTATTACTTGACACGGGTAACATAATAACATGTTAATCTTTATGTATTGAGCGACGTCCTTGAAGAACTGTATCGCTAGTTCCTTGGAATGAAATCATTTCAGACGCCGACTCGCTAAAAGAGAACGCGCAAGATAACCGCTATTCCTTTCTTCCACACCCCTACTTTCTTTATTACAAAGGTGACTGATAATCTATGAAAAACTATTCAACATTCTATTAATTCCAAAATGCAATAATAAAACTGTATCTCTTTAGTCAACCTTTTTGTGTCGTTTGAGATGTCATTTTTTACCTTTGTTGTTTGTTATTTGTGTTACCCACCGTACAATAAAGGCCTATCTGTCTCTATGTATTATTATATATGTCTTTTGCCCTTTCCTTTTCTTTCTTGTACTCTGCTTTGTGCTTGTGTGTTAATGTTTACTGTTCAAACTAAATATAAAAAAGGAAATAGAAAGCAACCATGCCAAAAAATGACTTTGACTGGTAAAAAAACAAGATTGTGACTAAGTTAAATTTATTACACCTGTGTAAGAAAGAAAAAAATGTTATCTTTACGCTTGACTGACGTCATATAAATCATTGGATCGTGATTCCATTGAAAGTAAGAGCTTCTGAACCGAACGTCGCTGAACGACAAAGAAAAACAAAAAACACCATAGAAGAATTCGATTTGAAATTGTAAACGGATGGATTTCTTCACAAGTTACAACTGATTGGGTTATACAATCATTAGGAACAATTTATATGATACGTCATGCACATTGTATAGCCCGCTTCATTGGAATGACATCATCCGAACCGACTCGCTAAAAGGTAATCTTAACTCACAGACGCTCCACGAACGCGTGTTTTTTATTTTTTTTGGTTGGCTGGAATGGGTGTAAGATGAGTTTTGCCGGTTCATAAACCAAACTCTTTGAAACGACGGTTTTTGCCGAGGTCACAAAAACAAACCCGCTTTCAGAATTGCCTTAGTTGTTGCATGGTACAAAGAAACGTGTGGTTTACACAGTCCGTGCCGTGTTAAAGAGCCCTATGATAAGAGTGCCCTTTAAATCACAAATTATTGGCTATCGTGTTGTCCTCACAGAACCCGATAATCGGGCCAAGGAACGCCCGCTCTCATCGTCGTGACAAGCCGTGGGTCGGGGATTTCCGCTGTTATTTGAAATCCGGAAGTGTTTTGAAACAATTGTAGCAGCTTGGGACACGGGCGAGCGCGCGTTTGCGGTGCGTTTCGCTTCTGTTTGTGTGTCGCCGCGGTATTATGCGAAGCGCGAGAAGGAGGCTGCTGAGGGTCGCGTGAGCTGGTGAGGATTGGCAGGTTTTATTATGACAGATATTCGCTGTTGCTTCTTTTTCTCACGAGGGACTTTAATGGCGTCGCGTACCGCCGATCTCAGCTCAATGGACACACAACGCACACACTCAGCGGCTCGTGGTGTAAAACAGTGGACAGCAGTGTTTGTGGGATGTTTTGTATGGTTTTTTATGGTTCTTGATGAGGTTGTAAAGGTATTAAATAGCTTCATTACACATCATATCTGAGACATATAATGCAGCCATGCTATCCTAAATACTCAGTTTCTAATGCAAAAAGTGCTGTGGTGAAAACACGGCACAGTTATGGTATAGATAATAGACCATTAGTATTGATCTTGCTATGCCTCATGCTGGTGCAGTTTATATGAAAATAATTGGGAAAGACACCACTGAATCAAGTGTCTAGATTAGTTTAAAAACAACAACACAAAAAATAAAACACCAGAGCCAAACCAAACAGAGAAAAGAAAACACAAATACTATCAGCGCTACCCTACATATAATATGAATACATATGACATAGTATTTACAGCCTAAATATATCAGACTGATCTGCAAAAAATCATGATTGTTGTCAAACATGTTTCCCCTAAACACGCCTCCTGTCTGCCATTGGTCCGCTCAAACAGATTAGCCCCGCCCACCAACTCACTCCAATGGATGATCGAGTCAGAAGTTGACACTTTGTGCTGATCAAATGATTTTTTAAATGTTACAATGTTACGTTCTGTGAACCTATTAACACTTATAGTGATTCTGAACATTAAACGTTATAGGAAAGTTTTTAAATATTGTATGTTATACAGATTTGTTCCCTCGCTTTAGTAATTTATGTTGTTTTAGTAAAATGTTTTACTTTTAATAAATTGCAGTGACATTGTACTAATTTGTTAACTTTTTTTAGTTAGTTTTTGTTGTGTTTTGGTTGTTTTTTACCTTTTTTTTCCCTTGTTTGTGCTAATTTGTTCACTCATTTTAATAAATCGAGGCCACATCGTGCTGATTTGTGGCTATGTTTCAAATAAATCATATTAGTGCAACCTAGCCATGATTTACTATAACGAGGGAGCAAATTAATAAGTTGTGGGAACAAATTCTTAATTCTAGGCAACGATAAATATGTGGCTTTGGAGCACAAAACCAGTCATAAGGGTCAATATTTTTAAAATTGAGATTTATGCATCGTCTAAAAGCTGATAAATAATCTCTCCATTGATGTGTGGGTTTTTTAGGAGGATAATATTTGTCTGAGATACAACTATTTGAAAATCTGGAATCTGAGGGGGAGCAAAAAAAAATCGAAATTAGTGAGAAAATCATCTTTAAAGTTGTTCAAATGAAGTTCTTTAGCAATGCATATTACTAATCAAAAATTAAGTTTGTGATATATTTACGGTAGTGGACATTTAACTAAATATCTTCATGGAAACATGATACTTTACTTAATATCCTAATGATTTTTGTCATAAAAGAGGAAGGTGTATAATTGTGATCCTACAATGTATTGTTTTGTCTATTGCTACAAATATACCTGTGCCGACTTATGACTGCTTCTGTGCTGCAGGGACACAGATTTTTGTCTGCATGTCTGTTTACGCTAGTACCCAGATCTTTTACTGTTAAAGCTGCTGCTATTTGAATTGTTTTACATAACAAAAAATGCAGTGAAAACTTGTGAATATGCTTGTATACGCGTCTCATTTCTCCTTTGCTGCTCTCTCGTTCCCAGACGTCACCCGTGAATCATCTATATGGGCCGATTTTCTCCTCAAAAATGGATTCCGGTCTGAAGAAGAAATCACAGGAAGACTGCGCAAGAAGAAGAAAAGGAGGAACTGCTTCCTTCAGGGTCCCTGTATGCTGTGCTTCAATCGTGGCACGGCCCCAGCGGGGAGCGTCGAGGACGATTGGGCCCTTCGAGAGCGCGGGCGGTTTGTCCAAACTCGCCGAGCGCGCTGCGTTTCGTGAAACTCGCCCGAGGAGTGCGCCAGGTTCCTCACTCTCCTCCGGGAGAGCTGGCCGTTTGGGAGGGCCAGTGGTCGGGAGTCTGCTCTCCAAGCTGATCGGGCCCCCGGCGCTGTTCTCTGCCGTCGTCCCTGACTATTCGGAAATGGGTTGCAAGCGTAAATGTGCTGAGCTGCAGCGGGTGTACTCACCCGCAAGCAGCCTCGCTGTGCCTTCCAAGGAGGCCATGGAGAAACGAGAGGATTGGAGAGCGAGGAGACAGCCGGTGCCTCCTCTCTTCGCTGCCTTCATCCTCCTCCTCTTCCTCTCCTTCGGAGGAGGACGGCTCCGGCGTGGGGCGGCATACAGATGCAGGCAGTGCCTCGACTTCTTCCTCCTCCTGCTGCTGTCAGCCGTCTCAAAACGAGAGCTCGGAGGAGACGAAGAGCGCTGAAAATACAGACATTAACCAGCTGCCCTCCTCTATACTGCTCAAGGTCTGTTTAACTCATGCCATCCAACATTAGGATGAGTGTGTTTCTTCATCAGGTTTGTAGAAATGTAGCACTGCATCAGTGTCTCAGCAATGGATGCTCTGCAGTGAATGGGTGCCGTCAGAATGAGAGTCCAATCAGCTGATAAAAACATCACAATAATCCACAAGTAATCCACAGCACTCCAGTCCATCAGTTAACATCTGGAGAAGACAAAAGATGAAACACATCCAGCATTAAGATGTTTTTAACTAAAAATACATAGAGTCTATAATCCATAATAACACTTCCTGCAGTGAAAAGTGTTCTGGTGTGAATCAGGAGAGAAATCTGCACAGATCAAGCAGTGTTTAAACAGCTCTAAACAAATATATGTCTGGATTCTGATGTGAGAGACAACAGGAGATGCTCTTTTTCACTGGAGGAAGTGTTATTATGGATTATGGACTGGTGACCAACTCGATACCAAATGATCTGCATTGAGCATCATATCAAACCTGCAGCTTGAATACTGAGATTAAATATTGTTTAATTAAAATGACTGTCTAATTTCAGTACAGCTCTTGATTCATTCACGTATTTGAAGTGATGAAGAGTCGATGAACGCGTGTGTCATGTGTTCTCAGGTGTTTTCTCATCTGTCGGTGAAGGAGAGATGTCTGGGTGCGTCTCTGGTCTGTAAATACTGGCGTGATCTCTGCTTAGACTTCCAGTTCTGGAAACAGATCGATCTCAGCGGCCTCCAGCAGGTTTGTGCTTATTCTAATTCATCTATAAAACTACTTCAGTTATAGAATTATTTGTGTGCGTGACTGTTAGGGCTGCAAGATCAAGATAATCAAAGAAAAGCAAAATCGTGTACCGACCGTGTTCCCAAACTGATAATAAAAAAAGCACTTATTAAAAAAAAAAAAAAAAAAAAAAGTTTAATAGGCTTCCTGCAGTTTTCAGTCAAAATAAAAGTTCAGTGGTTTAATATTTGAAAAATAAATATTAGAATAGTAATTTTACAGTCGTAATGTAAAATACAATTATTATTTTTATTAGTATTATATTTCTTAAATACTCAATTAGTTTGTATTTTACACTGAAATATTACAACAGTATTTTTTTAGTTTTGTTTATTTAGATATTATTATAAAAAATAATTATAATTTTGGCCAAATTGTGCAGCCCTACAAACAAGTTTAGCAAACCTGGATCAAAAAAAAAAAAAAAAGCAATTTAAATCGCAAAAATTCACAAAATCGCAAAAAAGAAATTGCATCAGAAATTAATGCAATTAGACCCCGCCCCCCAAGTCATGCAGCCCTAATAACGATTTACCAAATAAATTTTTTTGTGCATGTTTTTATTTTTTTTTTATGAACTGTAGCTGAAAGCTTTGTTGCATTTTTATACATTTGTATAATGGCAGCAATTTTATTTTACGTTTTAAGTTATTGTTTGCTAAAACGAATACAATAATTTTCAGGTTTTAATTAAAGCTGAAATAAAATAAAAATATTAGCTAAAAATTACTAATTGCACAAAACATGACAAACTGCACATATTTAACTGAGACCCTTCATATTTGCAGAAAATGCTCTAAAACACCAGCCAGTAACATTTTATATCAGAGCTTTATAAGTGAAAGCCTTGTGACTGGTGGTGTTGATTGAACAGTGTTTATTATTATTGTGGTGTTGTTGTTTTGTTGTGTTGTTGAAGATCTCCTGGTGAAGATCGCGTCCCGGAGGCAGAACGTCACTGAGATCAACATCTCCGACTGCCGTAACGTTCAGGATCAGGGTGTTTGCTCTCTGGCGTCTCACTGTCCCGGTCTGATCAAATACACGGCGTACCGCTGTAAGCAGCTCAGTGACGTGTCTCTGTGCACCGTGGCCATCCACTGCCCGCTCCTGCAGAAAGTGCACGCCGGCAACCAGGACAAACTCACTGACCACGCTCTCAAACTGGTGAGCTGCTCCGAACTCACTTGATGGATGCATGGGATAAATATGTGTGTTTAAGCATAAAAAAAATAAGTGAAATACTGCTTTAAATTGTTGTTGTTTTCCCCCCCAAAATGAAAAAGTTTTCCTTTTAATTTAATTGCAATTTTGTTTTAGTTTTTCCGTGCATTTTATTTTTTTGGTGCAATTTTTTAATTATTTTAAGTTTTTACATGATTTACAGAAGAGACACACTAAAGTGTTTATATTGTAAGTCGTTTTTTGAAATATTAATAAGTTTATTTAATTTTAAAAGAAATACTAATTATTTGTAATTTTACATTTTTTAAATGTTGCTCCCTTATTCTTTTATTTATTTTGATATGTACAATAATTAATAACGTTCTTGTTTGAATTGTTACATAAATATTGTAAAAAAAAAAATTGACATTTTATTCTCCAAAAACTTATTTGAAACCTTAAAAGTAGACACTCTATTTACATTTAATGAGCTTTCTATAAATATAAAATCACTTGACCCGATTGGAAATTTTGGGATATAGCGATCAAAGCCCTAGATGGAAACTCTGAGATGCAAATTAAATCTTAAAATGTGGGAAAAAGAGTCACATGCTTCCTTGGTTGCAGCCACTTTTAATTTTATTATATTATATTATGATGCTTTTTCCTAGGAAGTGAAGATTTTGTTCTCCTGAACACATTTGCGAATAAAGCACCGCTTCCGTCCATGCACATTCCAAGTTTTTTTGATTTATGACCAAATATCAAATCATGGTATGTATAATTTATGATTTTAATTTCATAACTGTAAAAAAAAAAAAAAAAAAATATATATATATATATATATATATTAATTCTATTTATTTAACAGATATTTTAAATTATTTAAAAATAAAATAAACCTCATAATATTTTATGATAAAAAATTAAATTTAAAAATATTTGCAAAATGGAAGGAAAATAAAAATATTTGAAATAAGAGTAAAAAATATTTTTTAAATATTTAAAATGGAAAATAAAATAATAAAATATTTAAAATAAAATATAGTTTTCAAAATAAAAAAGTAGTTATAAAAATATTTTACAAATATTAAAAATCAAAACAAAATAAATCACTCAAAATAAATATTTTATTTGTTTACCCACATGTAATTATTAACTGACCAGGGTTCATACAGGTGCTGGAAATTCTTGAAAATGCTTGGATTTCCATATATTCAAGGTTTGAAAAGTGAATTGCATTGCTTTCATAATAAAAATTCAATTCTCTGACTAAACAGTGTGTGTTTTAGATAACATAGGATAATAGGGTTAGGATTCTTGCACTTTATATAGCTTGGCTCTAATTACAGAATACTTGCAATAGAATACAGAATAATCTGTTAAATTATTTTTACTATGTTATATAATTAGTAATTAATATTGCATAATGTATATTTAAAAAAAAAAATATATCTGAGCAAAACTGTTCAGATCTGCATATGCAACATCTGATTTAATGTGGAGAAAAATATGTATCTATACTAATATGTAATTTAACACAACTGTTAGTTGCATGAAAGTGCACTGTAAAAATGCTTGAATTTTACTTTTGACTTTGGCAAAGGTGTAAGAGAACCATCAACATACCAATGTGTTGCGAAGTTATTAAAATTAAAAAATAAAATTAAAAGCTAACGATACATTGTATGGGTCAAAATTATAGATTTTTCTTTTATGCCAAAAATCATTAGGATATTAAGTAAAGATCATGTTTCATGAAGATATTTAGTAAATCTCCTATTGTAAATATATCAAACTTAATTTTTGATTAGTAATATGCATTGCTAAGAACTTCATTTGAACAACTTTAAAGATGATTTTCTCAATATTTAGATTTTTTTGCACCCTCAGATTCCAGATTTTCAAATAGTTGTATCTCAGCCAGGTATTGTCCTCCTAACAAACCACACATCAATGGAGAGATTATTTATTCAGCTTTCAGGTGATGTATACATCTCAGTTTTCAAAAACAGACACTTAAGACTGGTTTTGTGCTCCACGGTCATGTGTGTGTGTACTGTGTATATGTATTATGAGTATATAAATGCACACACATGCATGTATATATTTAAGAAGAATGTTATATCATATAAATTATACAAATAAAAATATATGCATGTAAATATTTTCAAAATATATTCTGTATGTGTGTGTATTTATATATACATAATAAATATACACAGTACACGTATAATATAAACAAAAACTTTTATTTTGGATGCGATGAATGGATTGACAGCACTAGTTCGAATCTTGAGGGACTTGTTTGATCTATTAAATTATTTTATCTAGTCCTGAAGCTTGAAGGGGTTCAGCTGACAGAATAACTTTGAGAATCTCTTCTGTATGCAGTCACATGGCTGTACTGAACTGAATGCATGTTTGTGTGTTTTGTGCAGCTGGGTGAGCACTGCAAAGAGCTGAAGGATGTGCATTTTGGCCAGTGCTACAGCATCAGTGACGAGGGTCTGGTGGCGCTGGCGCAGGGATGCAGCAAACTACAGCGGATCTACATGCAGGAGAACAAACTGGTACGTGCACAGACCTCGCGGTGTGACATACTGCCAAAAACATGAATGGGATTTTATCGATAATGGTAATTAGACGATATTTTGCTGAGTGTGTTAGTGTGCTGGTATCTTAAACTAACTCCTACAGTTTCTGATATTCTTTATATATTCTGTGTGCTGCTCAGTTCACACTGTTAGAAATGATTTAAAAAAAAATATGTTTAAATCGATTTTTTTTTTACCTTTTATGGGCATTTTTACTTTTATAAAGCCTTTTTTTTCTAAAGGTGTGCATTGTTTTGAGTGAAATTCTTACATTTAATCTGTGAATTAGAATGATAAGACATTCGGGCTGTTACCGAGCAAATTAAATCAATATCAACAAAATTCATCTTCACAATGCAGAGGAAACACAGAAGCTGCGTCTGAAGAGGCATTTAGATGTGTTTACACACAAGACATGAATGCATTTAACCTGCAATTACTAATGCAGAAATAATTTTCTGACATATGTGACCCTGGAGCACAAAACCAGTCATAAGCGTCAATTTTGGAAATTGAGATTTATCTTTTGGATGTGTTATTTTCTTCCATGATGTGGGTGGTTTGTTAGGAGGACAATATTTGTCTGAGATACAACTATTTGGAAAATCTGGAATCTGAGGGAGCAAAAGCAAAAAAAATAAAAAAAAAATTGAAATATTGAAAAAATCATCTTTAAAGTTGTCCAAATGAAGTTCTTAGCAATGCATATTACTAATCAAAAATTAAGTTTTGATATATTTACGGTAGGAAACTTACAAAATATCTCCATGGAACATGATCTTTACTTAATATCCTAATGATTTTTGTCATAAAATTGTTGTCTATTGCTACAAATATACCTGTGCTACTTATGACTGCTTCTGTGCTGCAGGGACACACATTATTCATAAAACACTGAATAGATACTTTAAATGTGAAATTAAAACCGCCAGTAGGTGGCAGCAAGTCACTGTTAATAAGTGAGTCATTACGATTGAACCGATTCATTTAAACAGTTGATTCATTCAGGAACGAATCACCATCATGTTGCTCAGAGACACAAAACAGTGCTTTGACTGTGTTTGGAATGATTTTTGTAGTCGAAATAGTGCAAAAACAGCAAATATAGTGTCTAAAATTACCTACCTTAACTAACTTCTTGTTTATTGAACTGTTGTAAAAAATCGACATCACATTTGTAATCATGGCCATTTTTGGAGAAAAACCGGCACTCTTCGTGTGAAATTGAATAACTATTTGAAGTGCTATAAAAATATAAATTTTCTGCCCCCATGTCTTGGATTTGTGATCAATCTAAATGTATTTAATAGACTGTGCAAAAAAGAATAAATATGCATAAACATACAGATTTTTGTATATACTGTATGTTGTTTTAATAAAGTTGCATATATAAAATACATATTGTTGGCATATATGGTTGCGGCATGCATAAAATACCATATAAAGTAATCATCATTGTATGTACATAATTATATAAAATTCCCAAAGTAAAATGTGCATACATTATAAACTTACGTCTATGTTAAAATTGGCCTTATTAAATTATGGCCTTACAATTAACATATAAGACAATACTACTCAATATAGGGCTTTATATTGCATGTCATATATTACATTCCCATTTGAGTAATTGCATAGTGACTAGTTTATTTTAGAAATGTGCTTACACAATAAATATACTCAGTACACACTCATATATTATGTAAACAAAAACTTTTATTTTGGATGCAATTAATCACAATTAATCATTTGACAGCACTGATATATATATATATATATTGCATGCACAAATCTGCTTTTTAAGTAAGCGTTTTGTTTTAAAGCTGTTGAGAAGTGTTGGTGAATGTCTGTCTGCAGCCACTGGAGGTCAGTGTTGTTCCTCTAATGAGAAAATGTTGTGTGGTTTTGTGAGAAGTGCTTTAAAACAGACATTATTTGTAAGAAAAAGCAGGCTGGTGTGTGCTTGATGTGCGTTAGACCCTGATCATAACTGTGAGTTTGAGCTCTTCGTTTCTGTCAGATGAGCAGCAGATTGAGATTCAAAGAGTTTCTCGTCTGTATAAGTGTTTTTGAGCCACTTCAAGAACAAAAGGACTCCAAATACCTAATAATAATAGTTTCTCTAGTTGTATATCAGATTTCTCAGCAGGCTTTTCCAGATGTGTGATTACTGGCGAGGAACTGATGACGTGTTGTGTGTTATTTTGAGTGCTCAACCTGTTTTACCTTGTGATCTGATGTACTTCTGAGTGAAGCTAGTTATTCAATAAGGGTGTATTCACACACACACACACACACACCACATGTACACACACGCGTGTTGTTTTTGTGAAATGGTTTTTGTAATTGGTTTATTACTGTACAAACTGTAGGTGCTACCACCTACACCACCACATACACCTAACCTACCCCTTACAGGAAACTTTGTGCATTTTTTTAAATCTCAAAAAAACTCATTCTGTATGGTTTATAAGCGTTTTGTGGGAACAGGGGTTAGCCAAGCTCAGAAGTCACCCTTATGCCTTGTAAAACTAAGACCCATGACATTACGTACAAATTGTGTCCTTGATATTGTCACAAACACACGTAGCGCCACACAACGCACACACACACACAAAAACACACACACACAACACACAGGACACAACACAAAATACATTATATAAATACGTTTGTGTGAATATACCCTAAGAAGAAAAAGATTTTGTCTATTAGTAATAGAGTTGTGAAAACTGTCCGTTTTAAACGGAGCCAGATGTGAATGTGATTTTTGCAAAAATAATACTTTATTTGTCCATTGGTTGTTAACTTTTAGCTTATACCCTGCATTATTAGACTTAGATGACGTCAGGAGAAAAAGGAAATTTATTTTAGAGTATTTGTATGTTAGTTTGTAAATAAAACTTAAAAAAAAAAAAAAAACCTTTACATTATTAACAAAATAAATACATAAAAAATAAATAAATAAAGATGTGTAAAAAATGCATGTTAAAAATAAAACAAAAATATGTAAAAAATAAAAATACGTAAAAATAAAAAATATGTAAATACGTGTACAGAAGTGTAGAACAAAAGTTTAAATAAGTAAAAACAAATAAAAATGTTACATAAGTAAACTAATTTAAAAAGTAAAAAAACAAACAAAAAAACAATAAAATATACAGATAAAAAAAAACTGTGTAAATAAAATCAATGTAAAATTGGCAGATTTAGCCAGTGTGTAATTTTCATTTGTAGTCCCAGGGCAAAAAATATATTAAATTGTGTTAATTAAAAAAATATAAAATATAAAAATTTGTAGTTAATTAGTTAAATTATATGTAGTTAAATAGATTAATTAAATAAAATAAATGAATTAAAAAAACACTACATACAATTTTAACACAATATCCCTATAACTTTTCCAAATTTTTCATTTGATAAACCAAATTTCTTTCTTTCTTTCTTTCTTTCTTTCTTTCTTTCTTTCTATTAAAGACTTTTTTAAAAGATATTTTATGTTAGTTCTGAAGTGGCTTTAAAGTGTGAGAAACGGAGATCTTCTCCACAGCAGAATGAAGTGAAATTCCAGGTTAATAGATTTTAAATCGTTCAACCACTGACTGAAGTTATAAACCAAACACCAATTAAACTACTAGAGTGTGTTTTGAGTGAAACATCAAGTATGATGCATGCACGAGTCTTCATTTGTGTCTTTATATCAGTCAGTCGTGATGTTTCCTCACTGTGATGTCGAAGCGGATGGTCGGTGATTCAGAAACCATAAACATGTCTTTCCTTCCCCTCGAGAGCGAGATACGGCTCCGCTCCGTCTGCTGGTGACATCTGAGTCCTCTCTCTCCTGACGGCTCCAATGCTTTCGGTGACAGATCGCACAATTGTGGCCCTCATTTACAATAAAGGGCCCCGCTGCTAATGGAGTAAAACGATCCCGCGTCTGTCTCTCCCAATCAATGATGAATAGAGCTGATCCACTCGTCCTCGCACAGATAATTGAATATTTAAAAAGCTGGAAGTCGTTTCCGTGCATTTGGAGCTTCTCCTTTAAATACTGGACTCTTCTGGAAAAGTTTAGGATTGAGTCTGTTTGTCATTTCAAACCCGCGTCATATTTTTACCTTTTGTGTTGATGCAATTTTCATCTTTGCGTGCATCGTTTCTTTAACATGCTTTTATGCTCGTGTTCCAGAAATGCAACTGTTTTAACTGTTTCTTTAAGACTCTATTCTGGTCAGGTTCCATATAAATGCATCAACACATTTTTTAATTGCATTTCTGTCATCTTTTAAACTATATTTGTGTCTGTTCAAGCATAAACCACAGACATGTGTTGACCGATAATAAGCAGTTTTCTAACAAATCACAAGGTTTATGTTCTGAAAGCAACTCTAATCTGCTTCTCCACTTAATGCATCTTGTTTTAAACACGATAAATCTAATCAAATATTATATTCAGGCAGGATTTTTACCTTTTGTGTGATGCAATGATATTCATATTTGTGTGAAGCGTTTCTTGAAGATGCTTTTACGCTCAGGTGCCAGAAACAAGCCGAACAAAAGTTTTTAATGCATTTCTATCTTCTAATCTTGATTTAAGCAAATCTGCTTCTCAGGTAAATGCATCTTGTTTTAAAGATGTTGAATCTAATGTTTACTCAAACACATATTGGGATCAGAAGTTTAATCTTTGTGTTTTGTGATGACAATTAAAATTTTTAGGTGAACTGTTACTTTAAGATGCTTTTATGCTCCCTTACAGAAACGTTGAGCAATTAATTTCTATTCTGTTTTAATCTGTATTTGTTTCTTTTTAAGCATAAACTTGATCAAAATGTTGAAATGTATTATAATGATGAAGCATAATTGTTGAGTTAAAAAAAAATGCACAAAAAAATAAAATATATAATGAATAAAAAAAAAGGAAATTAAATACTACTTTTTAAAATTATTTGGCACATTAAATTGACACATACTTAAATCTGCTGCTCAAGTAAGTGCATCTTGTGTTGAAGCTCATGTTATTTCAAAACCTTTTTATATTCAAGTCAAGATCTTTACTTTCTGTGTTCTATGATGTTTCTTTAAGACTCCTTCATGCTCCGGTTCCAGAGGTGTTTTAATCCTCTTTTAATCTGTATCTGTGACCATGAACCACAAAACCAGTCATAAGGGGCAATTTTTAAAATTGAGATTAATACATCATCTGAAAGCTGAATAATAATCTCTCCATTGATGTATGGTTTGTTAGGAGGACAATATTTGTCTGAGATACAACTATTTGAAAATCTGGAATCTGAGGGTGCAAAAAAAATCTAAGTATTGAGAAAATCATATTTAAAGTTGTTCAAATGAAGTTCTTAGCAATGCATATTACTAATCAAAAATTAAGTTTTGATATATTTACGGTAGGAAATTTACTAAATATCTTCATGGAACATGATCTTAATATCCTAATGATTTTTGTCATAAAAGAGAAATGTATAATTGTGACCCATACAATGTATTGTTGTCTATTGCTACAAATATACCTGTGCTACTGATGACTGCTTCTGTGCTGCAGGGACACATATGCATTGTGTTTTCTGTGATTAGCTTCCGCTCTGTGCATATAGCCTGCTCTTTTAATGATCCGGCTGCGATTATGGCCTAAATCCAATTTTCACCTACATTCAGATTTACGGAGTATCCCGTGCTCTTGCCTCCACATTTTATGGCCAAGTAGCCGGAGAACTAAAAGCAATTATGCGGCGCGTTTAGTCTGTTTCCCGGCTTGTGATGGTCTCCAAATCAAATCTGTAGTTTTAAGGCCAGGTTTGCTCTTAAATTGGCCACTTGTCTCGTTGTCAGGTCTGAACTAGTGAACTGCGGGAGTCTCTTTTAATGTCTCTGAGCTGAATGCCAGCCTGTGGGAGTCGTTTTATTTAGTGTAACTTTAGATGAGCGCTTCTCACAGCTTTCAGGCCAAGCATTACGTTTGATCGCTTCAGAACATCCAAGTACCACAAAGTTGCCTGTAATATTTTCTGTATTCCTTTGTTGCTTTTGTCAGTCTTTGTGAGTGCAAGCAGGCGGGTCTCGGGAATGTCTTCCAGACGTTTGCTTTAAGAGCGAACAGAATAACATCTTACCTTTTTGCATGGACCAAAACCATATCACATATCAGCTGTATTATTGTAAAATAAATCAGAAATAATGAAGGAAAAAAAAAATGGATGTATGACTAAATAAATTAATTAAAAAAATCTATGAACTACTTTTGCAATGTTTTGGTTCTGTAAGATTTAAAAAAAAATAAAAATTAAATAAATTAAACTAAAAAATTTAATTTAAAAAATAAAGTCTCTTATGCTTAACAATTCAGCACTTATTTGACAAAAAAAAATAAATACAGTAAAAATCGTAATATCGTGAAATATTATTACAATTTAAAATAAATGTTTTCTCTATGAATATTTTGTAAAATGCAACTTATTTCTGTGATGCAAAGCTGAATTTTCACTATTTTTATCAACATTTTTTGTTTTATATGAATGGTAGTGTGTAATTTAAGTTATTTACTTTTTTTATATTTAATATCCAGGTGTTTTGTTTTTTGCTTTGCTTTGTTTTGCCTTTAAGTATATTTAATTTAATCTTAATTTTGCATGAAAGGCTTTTTCTTTGTTTTAACTGTACTGTGTATTTTTTATATATATATATATATATATATATATATATATATATATGATAGGGCTGCACGATATTGGGAAAAAAAATGACATTGCGATATTTTATTTTTCTGCGATATATATTGCGATATGAAATCTAATCGAAGTGTTTTATTACAAACAAAAATGGGGCGAGCACACTTACATTATCATTTTAAATGATTTAAACATCAGAGTATTATTTAAATTAGAGTAAATTATTTGTTTGTAACTTTAGGATATGGTTTGAATTGTTAACATATTAACTAACATGAACTTACCACGAGCAATACTTTTGTTACTATATTTATTAATCTTTGTTTATGTTAGTTTTATAAAAACACAGCTGTTCATTGTTTGGTAATGTTACTTCACAGTGCATTAACTATGTTAACAAATACTGCACACAACTTTTTGATTTCAACAATGAAGGCTATAGCCTAAATGTTGAAATTAACAATGTTGTAGAAGTGCAGTTTAGTAATAGTAAATGTTAAATAATGTAGTTAAATAGTTTATAAATAGAATATTATTGTAAAGTGTTACAGATTTTTTATTACACCAATTCAGACGTCTCGTGAGTTCAGTGTTGGAAAGGTCAGGTGTTTAAACCATTCATTAAATTGAATCGGTTCAAAGGAATCATTAGTTCGCGAATCAGACGTGTATGGCACGCATTATGTAATTATCTCGGCAGTTTAAGATATCGCACAAGATTTGACAACACAGAAAACATTTCATCACTGGATTATTTTTTTTTTTTCTCGACACCATCGTGTCAATTGATTTTGATTAATATGCGCGAGGGGAGAGAGAGCAAGACAGCGCTCGTGTTGTTTGAAGACGGTGAAGGTGAGCGAGCGCGCGCGCCGGGGCTCTCTCTCGCTAGCTCTCTCTCTCTCTCGTATATGCGCCCTGTTAAACTGACAGGACTTAAAAACACATGCAAATGATAAACTTTCACTCTATGATGGTTAAGCTGTGCAATTAATCCGCGAATCACATTCGTCATAGGCCGGGGCGCAGCTGGCCCGTACGTTTAATGAATAACGGATCAACTACGACAGCCTACATCGCACATCCTGCGATGTGACTATCGTGGATTCGTACATCGCGAAATCGATGCTTAAATGACACATCGTGCAGCCCTAATATATGATTTTTTTTTTTTTTAGTTTTTAATATTTAATTTAATATTTAATTTCCTTTATCTATCTAGCTATCTATACATCTATCTATCTATCTATGTATCTATCTATCTATCTATCTATCTATCTATATATATAGATATAAATAAGAGACTCACTTGTCAGATAACAGCAGAAGTATGTTTAATTTAATCTTCATTTTGCATGAAAGGCTTGTTCTCTTCGTTTTGCCCGACACTTTCCTTGAAGTGCGGGATTTTAATTTTCTCTGCTATGCCAGAAACTCTCAGCGTCTGTCTTTAGAGACGTGCACATGTGCCCCGATCACGCACACGTCCATCTGATTAGCTTGAGTTTTAATTAGCCTAAATGTCTACTGTAAATGGAATTGCTGATGACCTAAAACAGATTAGAGAGCCCTCAATTTGCCTTTAATTACGTGTGTGCGGGATGTCGAATGTGCCGACAGCATCATTGGCAGATGATTAAATATCAAATATCACTTTATGGGTTTATTTGGCTTTTTGAAGTGGCATCTAAGGAATAATAAGGAACAGTGCGGTGAAAAGTTTTGCATTAAATTGA
The DNA here is from genome assembly GCF_018340385.1 of Cyprinus carpio. Classification (NCBI taxonomy): domain Eukaryota; kingdom Metazoa; phylum Chordata; class Actinopteri; order Cypriniformes; family Cyprinidae; genus Cyprinus; species Cyprinus carpio. The sequence goes on from NC_056604.1 coordinate 1,395,681, forward strand.
GGCAACGAGAGCGGAGGATGTAATGACTGCTGTCAATTACAGATGCTCGTCTCCTGACAGATTCTGTCTTTTCATTGAATGCGACGAGAGACGAGGGCGATATTGCTCTCTGGAAACGTGTCGTGAGAACATCCTGCAATTATGTTTAAATAGAAGCGACCTTCTGTAAAGAAAGAGTGCAATCTGCATCCCGCTTAGCACCTGGATAAAACGGTACCTGGTTTTCTCATAAGAGGAACAAATCTCAGGAACTACATTACTCCTTATATAAATGGCTTTATAGGAATAGTTCATTCAAAATGAAAATCAGCTTTAAAAGTGCTCACCCTCGGTTCATCTGAGATCAGGATGAGTTTGTTTCTTCATCAGGTTTGTAGAAATGTAGCACTGCATCAGTGTCTCAGCAATGGATGCTCTGCAGTGAATGGGTGCCGTCAGAATGAGAGTCCAAACAGCTGATAAAAACATCACAATAATCCACAAGTAATCCACAGCACTTCAGTCCATCAGTGAACATCTGGGGAAGACATTAAGATGTTTTTAACTCAAATACATAGAGTCTATAATCCATAATAACACTTCCTCCAGTGAAAAAGTGTTCTGGTGTGAATCAGGAGAGAAATCTGCACAGATCAAGCAGGTGGTTTAAACAGCGCTAAACAAATATGTGTCTGGATTCTGATGTGAGAGACAACAGCAGATGCACTTTTTCACTGGAGGAAGTGTTATTATGGATTATGGACTCTGTGTATTTTGTTTGGATTCTTATTAATGCTGGATTTGTTTCAGGTTTCTGAAGGTTTATTTTGTCATGTTTTTTTTGTTTTTTTTTGTTCTTGCTGCCAGTTGCACGAGTGGCGTCTTTAGATGTGAGGGTTTTGTTTGGTTTTTTTTTCTATTGCAGGTGGGTCTACTTTGAGCATCGCCGATCGATAGAGAGGGAAAAGCTTTCAACTTTCTGGTGGCATCGAGACCCTTTTTGCAGTTTTGATCACTTTCCGGGAGGAAGCAATCATGTTCTTCGATGACGAGAGCATCACCTTTCGTGACTCTTTCTAAATGTCACGTCTGTGTGTGATAGGAGAGTCAGCGAGACGTTCTTTAAGCTTCTCGTGTGGGATTACACCTTGAAAATCCCTGCCGGACAAAAAGAGGAGTGTGAAAAGGTCCCGGCGTATCGTGTGTGTGAGGATGAGCTCTTGGTCTTTAGGAGCCGCTCTCACATCGCTTTGATGAGCTCTTGACTACAGCGAGATGAGCCTGTCTGTGTGTTTTCACTCTCTAGATATCCGTCAGACGTCTTAATTGAAATATATGAGTGCATGTCGAGATTTCTTCACTTGAACGAGAGAATGGGGTTTCTTTTGCAGCTGCTTTCTTACCGAAGCAATTCACTTACAAGTGCATTTAAAGCAGTGTTATTATCGTTAACTAAAACCGTAATAAATTGATTACTTGAAATAAAATAAACATTAACTGGTAAAAAAATATATGAAATTTTAATGATTAAACTAATCAAAAATGAAAAATGTTTCCTTCGCAGCTAACTAACGTAAAATGCAAAAAGTTGAAGTGCTAAAATAACTATACCTTAACTTTAACCCAAAACTATATAGATTAAAAAAAAAAGTAAAAAATTAAAAAAAAATGTAAAAAATAAAATTAATATTTTTTTAAATTATTAAGAAGACAGAAAATATGAAATCTAATTTAATATATTAACAAAATTATATTAGTATGTCATTGATACTAAAATAAAACTGATTTTAGGCTGTCAGTACGTGTGGATAACGTTATTAACATTTATTTATTTAGTAGCAGTTTGAACATATTTTACTTCATTTTTATTTTGTATTTTGAAGGTGCATCTTATGTATGAATGTCTCAGGGTTATTATAGTTTTATCAAATCAAAAACCATAAAAAGGCAACATTTCACATTTTCTTTTAGTTTGACTTGTTGTATTGAAATAACTAAAACTGAAATAAAAATGAATTAAATAGAAAATTAAACTATAATTATATTTAAAACTAACAAAAACTAATAAAATGACAAAAAACAAAGTGACTAAACTTTAAAAGTAAGATGAAAGCAGAAAAATAATTAAATCTAATTCAAAATATATTAGTATCTCACTGATCTTTCCAAATAGTAGAATAGTCTTGCAGTCGGATTAAAATCTGATTTTTTTTTCCTCAACAGCAGAAATGGGCTTCTATTGCATATTAAGTAAAGATCATGATCCTTGAAGATATTTAGTAAATGTCCTACCGTAAATATATCAAAACTTAATTTTTGATTAGTAATATCCATCGCTAAAGAACTTCATTTGAACAACTTTAAAGATGATTTTCTCAATATTTAGATTTTTTTTGCACCCTCAGATTCCAGATTTTCAAATAGTTGTATCTCAGACAAATATTGTCCTCCTAACAAACCATACATCACTGGAAAGTGCATATATTCAGGGTCACAAATGGCTCTTCACACCCATTTGCAGCCTTTATTTAAAGTAGAGTGAGCACACACATCTGTATGGGAAAAATGCATGCATTTATGGGTTTGTGTCAGATATGACGACGCCGTGGATGGTTTTAGATGAAGTTCACTGATGAAAAAAGGACGACTCCTTGATATGCAGCTCTGCTTTAGTAATATCAGTACAGTTTGATCTGATAATTGTTACTGTAACCTTTAGAGATTCTCTGCGTATTAGTGTGCACTTCTGAGTGCCTTTTTGGTTTGTATGTGTGTTTCAGTATGTAGTAGATCTGCGTATTAGTGTGCACTTCTGAGCATTTTCAGGAATTGGTCATATAGTGGCCTGCCATGCATCGTAAAGAATAGATTCATTCTTCTTCAGTAATTGAATGAGCTGAAGGGATGCGAGGGCTTTCTGGAGGAAAAAAGTGTTTTCCCGCTGGCTTTTAGGATGGACAGGAAGTGCTTTAATTTGAAATGATTGGAGGAAATGACATCATCATCCTCATCATCATCATGCATGAGTGACATAGATGCTGTTAATTGTAATGTTGGTTAATGACAAATGTCAGATAGGGTATTTATAACTTTTTTATAAATTTTTATGTATTTTTGCTCACTTGAAGACGTTTATTGTCGTGTGTTAGGCAAAATATTGTGCAGCACATCTGTTTTCAACATTGATAATAATCAGAAATGTTTCTCGAGCAGTAAATCATCATATTAGAATGATTTCTGAAGATCATGTGACACTGAAGACTGGAGTAATGATGCTGAAAATACAGCTGCGCATCACAGAAATAAATTACACTTTAACAGAGATTCACACAGAAAACAGATATTATAATTGTAAAAATATTTCACAATTTTAAAGTATTTTTGATCAAATAAATGCAACCTTGGTGAAAAAAAAAGAATCTTACATTTTAAGAATCTTTTAAAAACTAGTGTAAGTATTCATTAAATTGAGCAATTTTGTGTGCATCTAATTTGCTAACATTAAATTATTATAAAGTAGTGTCCATTTTTCCATCTCATTTAAACCTATGAATTAATATTATGTATGTGTGTATGCATTTTTGTTGTTTTTAGAATTTTTTTTTTTTTTATAATTATGGAAATGAATATAATTTCAGATTGCTCATAATTCTATAGATGACTAATCAACCATAAACGAGTGTCTTTGATCATATTACACTCAATATTGATTGCTTCAATCAGAATTTGTACTATAGTTGAATGTGATGCTCACTCTAGAAGCCTCCTCATACATTTGAACCTTATATATACTGTATGTGTGTATATCTCTCACACAGATTTCAGTTTTATCGTCACTCATTATGGTAGACCGCTAGCTTTGCATGCAGTTGTTTCTCCAGCAGAGTCTGCTGCTCTCTGAAGCTCATTAGCGGCGCTCGATAGCAGGAATAATGAAAGGCTTTAATAAGCGCGCGGGTCGATGCGGTTAATGAAGGTGTGACAGACACCCGGCTGGAGAAGCAGCGTTAACGAGGTCAACCCCGTCGTTCCTCCGTCTAACAGGTGAAGACGAGCGCTTGATCTCAGAGCGTCTTGACCCTGTGATGTTTGCTTTCGCAGGTGTTTTATCCAGCGCTTGTCATTCGGATGGAAAGGTGAGCGTGAACCGAGTCTGTGGCAGAGAGAAGCCTCATATTTCCTCCAGCAGCGTTCAGGCCGATATGAGATATTGCACAGAGATGTCTAATCGATTAATGGTGCACTTAGGTGGCGTAATTAACAGAGAAACGGGACGCATCAGAGAGTGCAGTTCTTTATAAAGCTTGACCTCAGATGCCTCTTGAACTCAGTGAATAACCCGCCGAGTTTTGTGTTGTGCATCATATTGGATCATGTTTTCATCGTTTGAGGTTTGAGCTCAGTGCGTCTTTGTCCATGAATGCTTCAGACTTGGAGAAGCTGCTCAAAGTCACTTCCCAATGTTCCCATATTTATTAAAATAAATATAATAATAATCAGCAGAGAATGAAGGACGATTAACAGTTAAATATTGTTTTTTTTTTAAAAGTTTAATTGTGAAATTGTTTAAGCAATTATATCTTTATTAAAAACTGTAAAATGTTGCTATTTAATTTTTAGAGTCACTGCAAGTCATTTTTATTCGACCGATTTAAAAAAAAAAAAAATATGATATATATAAATATATATATATATATATATATATATATATATATATAGATATATATATATATATATATATATATATATATATAATTATTAATTTTTAATTAATAAATATTAATAAGCATTTTAAAAAATATTTAGTGTATTTTTTTTCTTTTATAAAAAAAAGTAAAACAATAAAATAAAATGTAGCTACAATGTAACTCAAGTAACATTCTTTGTATTAAATTTTTTTTACAGTTTAATGTTTATAGTCACTTTAAATCTTTGTTCATTTTTATTTGGTGTTGAGTCTTAAAACAATATATATTTTAATGTATAAATATAAAAATTGTATAATATTTGTTATTAATTAGAATGTATTACTTTTTAAATATTTATTAAAATTAATATGTTTAAAAGCAGATTTAGTGTTTTTTTTTTTTTGGTTTTAATAAAAGCAAACTTTAAAAACCTTTCAATGTAAAAAAAAAAAAAAACTTAAATATGTTACTACAACGTAATTCGAGTAAACTTCTCTTTATTAAAAACTTACAGACCATCTGGTTAAAGAGGGTTTTATTCCAAGTGCAACACACGTGAAGCTCAACGTGGTGTAAAACCGCGACTGCTCAATTTAAAAAATAAAATAGTGGAAAAACATTACATTTGAATTAATTAATTAAATCAGAAAAACGGCCCAGCCCTACTTTATTGTTGAACTGAGCTGTAATATGGCTCTTATATAGGGGCTATGACCTGGTGCTGGATAATTCAGCTTTGGCTCGAGTGATGCTGCGATGTTCGAGTGTTAATGTCCTGCTGCGCTTGATTGATTAGCTAATGGGTCGTTACCACAGCCGGGATAAAAACAGCATTTCAAAACCACAGATATCAGTTTAGTTCAAACACTGTGTGGAGTCTGAAGTCTGGTTTCATCATTCTGTCATCCTCGTGTTGCTCCAAACCTGTTTGAAGATGTTTAGTAAAACGTTTGTCTTCTTAATGCGATGAAAGCAGACGGTGAGCAGAGCTGTCAGATTTCAAAAAGGACATGAAAATGAACTGTTATGATAATCTTATGATGTTTTGATGAAACCATATGAAGTTATATGATAACTTTGAGCTCATTCAGATTAGGATTCAATTATGATTTTTTTAATGCCACATTTGAAGAATGTTTTGATATGTTTCACTAAAGAAAGAGTAATATGAGAACTGTTCCTTTAGAAATGCATTCGGTTATTTAGGCCTATTTATATATATATATTTATTTATGCTACATTTGAAGAATGTTTTGATATGTTATATATATCATTCGGTTATTTAGGCCTATTTATATATATATATATATCTGTCTGCTTAGGTTTATATTTTTATGCTTACTGTCTTTGTTTTCATTTTAGTTAATGCTTAATAATGTTGTGTTTTTGTTATTATGTCCCAAGATATTTATCATTTAAAAAATGTAGCTTTTACAAACTTCTGTTTCAGTTTTGGTAAACTTTTTTTTTAGTTATTTTGTGAAACTAAGCAAAAATGAGAAATGCTGCCTTTGCAACTCAATTAAATAAAATAGTTAATTTTTTTATTATTATTTTTTATTTCAGTTAAAGTTCAGTTTTATTTCAAGAATATATATTTTTGCTGACTTTAGTTTTAGTTAATTATAATACCCCTGATTTCATGACAAACTACTTGAAATAAAACAATCTTTAACTGAATTAAAATATAAATAAAAACCTTAAACTTACTTAATTTTTTTTATTTGTCATTTTTACCTGGATTAACTAAAATAACTAAAATAAAAATGAAAAAGTATATAGACTTTTTTGAAACAAACAAAAACTAAGAATTACAAAAAAACCACAAAAAACAAATGCATATTTAACTAAAATTAAAATAAAAATACACTAAAAAAAGTTCATTTGTTGATTTAATTTTTAACTGAAATGACATTAAACTGACTTAAATCAAGTTTAATTAATTTCATATAACTTATAAGAAAAAGTTTTAATTGCTCGACTTATTTTGATGAGTTGCCATGACTCACTGATCATATAATTTTTATAGTGCATAAAAATAAAATTGAAAATATGACCAGAAATGAAAATAATTTCACGCTGATACAGAAATAACACTGCTGTTTAGTTGCATCAGGAAAGTTTTTCCGTCTCCGGTGGTCGTAACAGTAATGCTGCTTTTGCGGTTTATGACTTGTTTTGTTGCGAGCGGCCTGTATTTTATGACGTCTCATAAGCTCATAAGTTTGTCCCTGCGGCGTGATGGCCGTGCACTGGTTTCTCCGTTGTTAGTTGGCCGTGAGGAATGGCCTCCATTAGCACAGATGCACACAGACTCATCAGCGCTCTTGTTTCTGACCCGCTGAGGCTTTGAGTCCAAACCTCGCTGCTTGTTTCCTTTGAGCGCATAAAGAGAAGGAGATGAACACGAGTTTGCTTCTGGATATCGTCCTGCATTTACTGCTTCACTGGCTCTGTCTGTTTGAGATCAATTCATGAATGTTGAGGCTCTTTTAGACTCTAGACTGTACTTTAAATGTGCAGGGCTGTTAATACAGTAGAACTGAATGACTACTGTGTTCATACCGTGGTACTTTTTGTAGTGCTGCTGATTGATTAACCTTGTTCTTGAAAGTCAACATGAAATCAATTTACCATTTGTTTCTGCTCTTATAATTGGTTCATCCCTGCACATTATTCTGTAGAAAATCAGTTTTTTAATGTTTTTATAGAAGTCTCTTCTGCTAACCAAGGCTGCATTTAATTGATCAAAAATACAGTAAAAACTAATATTGTGAAAATATTATCACCCACACACACACACACACACACACACACACACACACACACACACACACACACACAAACACACACACACACACACTTATATGTGTGTATATATGACTAAGTAATAATAATAATAGTAATAAAAATAAATTGCTACTACTACTGCTAAACATAAAAAATGCTATAATTAAAAACTAAATAATAAATTACTATTGGATTTCGCTTAATCATTTTATTTTTTATTTATTTTGTAATCATTTCATTTTTTAACTGATAGAAATTGTAATTGTTAATATTATTGTAATTAAGAATAACTGTTTTCTATTTGAATATAATATTTATTATTTTTTTGTTTTTGAGTATATGTTTTTTATATTAGTATATATTTATTTAAAATTTTATTTATTTTTTATTTTTTTATTTTAATTAAAAAAAAAAAGATTTTCAAAGTTTTTTACTTTTTTTTGCCCACTGTGTATATTATTTTTTTATTTTAAGATTATTAGAATAATAAAACTGCTGAATTTAATGAATACATAGACTACCATTAAAAAGTTTGTTGAATCGTAAGATAAAAAATAAAAAAAGTTTTTGAGGCTGCATTTATTTGATTAAAAATACAGAAAATGTGAAATATTATTATAATGAAAAACAGCTGTTTTCTGTGTGAATATCTGTTAAATTGTAATTTATTTCTGTGATACGCAGCTGTATTTTCAGCATCATTACTCCAGTCTTCAGTGTCACATGATCTTCAGAAATCATTCTAATATGATGATTTGCTGCTCAAGAAACATTTCTGATTATTATCAATGTTGAACACAGTTGTGCTGCTCAATATTTTTGTGGAAACTGTGATGTATTTTCTCTATAGCTAATTCTTGTTGTTGTTTTTGCACGTTTGTTGTTCTCTAGACTGGCTGTCTGTGTTAGGCCGGTGTAAACACAGATAACAGGCCTGTCTACTCTCTGACAGAATGAAGTGAAAGTGCAGATGTTGCTCAGGAAATAGATTTACTTTAAATGAGGCCCATTGGCTCGTTTGAGGCACATTAAGCTCATTAGATGTGAACTGATGATGCGCTCAGACTCTTCTGGACCAGCACACATACACTGAGGTCTCTACTGTCCACACACACACGCTCACTTATAAGACAGCATTATGAACTGAAACAGACCCTCAGCGGTGACTGAAATGAAGTGCACTACATTAATGCTCTTCATGCAATAATTGCATGCAATTTTTATGGCATAATTGTCTTTATTTAATTTTTTGTTTTTGACTGATAAAAAGCACAGTTGTAGTATTAGTTATAATTATTATTATTATTATTAAATAATTGCATGCAATTTTTATGGCATAATTGTCTAATTTTTTGAACTTTCTTGTCTGGCTTAAAGTTTGTCTTGAGAAACTTTTTTTTTTATTATTTAGTTTCACTTTAAAATGGAAAATAATTATTTATTTAAAAATATTTATTTATTTTTATAACTAATTTCTTTTTGTAATTAAAATGCAACAAAAAAATAAATCCATGTTTGCAGTTTGTTTGTTGTTTGTAGGGATGCACAAATTGGCCAAATGTTTGTGATTATAATAATAATAATAATAACAATGATTATTATTATTGTTATTACTACTACTACTACTACTAATACAACTTCTACTACTAAATAAAATATAAAAAAAATACTAAAAACAAAATAAGAAATACTACTATTGTCATTTTACTTTAAAAATATTTAATTTAAAATAATATAATAATAATAATAATAATATATTTGTGAGTTGTAAAATTACAATACTAATATTTATTAGTAGTATTTCTAATTTATATTTAATTATTCTTCTACTGTTTTATTGTTATTATTACTAAATAAAAATACAAAATACAAAAGTAAAATAGGAAATATTACTATTTTACTTGTACTTTAAAGGGCACCTATTATGACCCTTTTTACAAGATGTATTATTTGTCTCAGGTGTCCCCAGAATGTGTCTGTAAAGTTTCAGCCCAAAAATCAACTGGAAAATTTAATTTTTGGGGTGTGTCTAAAAAAAGAGCTGTTTTGGTGTGTGTCACTTTAAATGCAAATGAGCTGCATATTCCCGCTCCATCTCCAGAAGAGGGCGTGGTTTATACATCTCTCTGCATTGCATCAATCAGTGTTTAGCCATACATATGGGAGCTTTTAAAGCTTTTCTTTTGCTGCTAAGTTAGTTAAGGTGTTTGGCACGTGTTGCTTTCACAAATGCTTGCTGTAGTTGAATGAAGCAGCTCCACAGTCCTGCTCTCGGCTCAAGCTGGATTACTGAATAAATATCATACAGAGAGCAATTCATAACCGCGCCGGGCTCTATGTGTGAACTATCGAGTCCTGCTGGATTGTAAGTGTTCCCCTCCTGTGATTGTATTTCAGGAGGAAACCCTCTCATCTTCGAGTGATTGATTTCTGAGCAGGACAGCAGATGTGGACTGGCGCTCGTTCTCGAAAAGGTCATAAATATTATGAATTGACAGGTAAAGGTTAGCCAGATTTCTGTTCAATTTAGGTTATTTTTATTGTTTGACCTTTTTGTGATTTTTGGTTTTGTTATTGTTTTATGTTGGTATGAGTGTGTGGCCGATATATCGGTATCGGCAAATATGCCGCCGATATTTTTTTTTTTTAAGAACCCATTATAATCAGTGATGTTGTCTACACTGGATGCAGTAAACTAGCTCTATTTATGACGTGCTGACAGAAGTTCAAATGATTTTCAACTGTTGCTTTGTGGTATCCTGTTGCACTGTAGACACGGTGTCAGCATAGTTTGTCAGTACCGTCAGTAACGTAGCAGAATTAAAAGTTAGTATGTTTTTGCAGTGCGGTGGTGGCTTGAGTCTGTTGAATGGTGGTTTGAACGCTGCGTTGTCACCTAGTCGGAGAGACTTGATCAGTAAATAAACAACAATGTCCCTGTCTTTTACTCTCACAATGAGCTTTAGTTTGCTACATTAGTAGGGCACTATTATTTCCACGATGCAGAAAACATGGATGGAATCACGGAATCCAGTCATAAAAAAGGAATTTACTGTATAACGCGGAATTTCATGGAATTTGTCTTATTTTTGATGAATAAAAAACAGGTCAGTACACACACACACACACACACACACACACAATGGATGTAATAAAGGCTTTGTCTTATTTTTGATGAATAAAAAATGTGTCAGTGTATATTTGTAGCAGTAGCCAGCAATACATTATTGTGTGTGTAAATTTTATAGTTTTTTTTTCATATATATATATTTTTATAAAAAAGAGTATTAATTATTATTATTCAAACTTCACTTTAAAAATAAACAATTTTTATTTCATTTAAATAATTACATTTATATTTTTATCTGCTAAAATTGCAGTTGAAAAATAATTCTTGTTTGTAGGGATGCACAAATTAGCCAAAATTTTGTGATTGTATACATATAAAAAAAAATATTAATAAATAAATAAAATAATAAAAAAACTATAAAACTAATTACATAAATCTATTTATCCTAAGAATTATTATTATATTATTGTAATACTTTCTTTTTGACATATAATTCCATAATTTCTAAATGATAATCGTGTGTTAGTCGTTAAATAAGCTGATGAATGAATGAACAAACAAGCAATTTTTTACATTTACTTACTGTATTTATTGTTAATCGTGTGTCAGTCATTACTGTATTGTTCAGTTGTGTGCAGGTTTGATCACATCCAGCTTTACTGAGTGTCTCAAACTCTCCTCCGTTGTTTAATCTCAGTGATATTTCCAGCGGTAGAGCTGTAGATTTACAGCAGTCTGGATCTCCCAGCTGGGCTTGTTATGGTGTCAGCGAGACGCAGGGATCATAAAGCCGGAGTGGATTTGTCTTGCGGGATCGCTGCTCAAACCTAACACATGCACGGCTGATTGAACACTTCCTTCATTATATGAAGACATCGGTTCAGGACAGCGTCTCTGTATTACTGCGCTGGGAATCCACAGCTCTGCTGACAGAAAATATTACAGAGATCTTTTATTAGAAAGCCAGACTGCTTTATTAGACGTGATTTGTGTCATCGGCACGACTCTGATTGGATGGACTTATGTGAGGGAAGAGTTTAGAACTTTCTGAACTCGATCTTTAGGGAAAGTCGCAGCACATCTTTGTGATATTTCAAGAATGGAAGCATATGCAGTGGATATTTGGCATTAGTTTACCTTGCTTACCTGTCAAACAGTCCAAAAATAGTCTGAAAGTTTGGCATCCGTGAGAAATTAATACTTTTATTTATTAAAGATGTATTAAACTGATCAAAAGTTACCGTAAAGGCATTTATTTGATAGTTTTGTTTATTTGAGAAATTAATAATGCTGTTCTTTTGAACTTTCTATTCATCTGTGAATCCTGAAAAATAAAATGTATCATGTTTCCGCATAAATATTGTGCAGCACAACTGTGTTCAACATTGATAATAATCAGAAATGTTTCTTGAGCAGCACAATCATCATATTAGAATGATTTCTGCAGATCATGTGACACTGAAGACTGGAGTAATGATGCTGAAAATACAGCTGCGTATCACAGAAATAAATTACACTTTAACAGATAATCACACCAGAAAACTGCGGTATTTATTGTGTGTTTTAATTTGGAATTTTTTATTATTTTTAGAATTTTTTAATATTTTTAGAATTTTACTGATTTTATTATTATTATTATTATTTTAAACATTTTTAAAAATTTTTTTTTAAAATTGTTTTTTTTTTTAAATCATTTGATTTTATTATTATTATTATTATTTTATTAAATTGATTTGTTTTGTTTATTTTTGTTAAGTGTATAAATTTTAAAAACATTTTTATTAATTTGTTTTACTATTTTTTTTATTTTTTTTTTTGCTGTCTATATTGCTTATTTAATTCTTAGATTTATGTTTAGTTCAGTTATTTATTTAGTGAATTATTTTTTTTTTAAACGATTTCATGATATTTGTGTCTTTGGTTCTTATGGTACTTTTCCAGATTCTGGTGTATATATATTTTTCATACTTTAGACATCTTATATTTTTTCAAACATTCCTGCACTTTTGGATAATATATTTGTTGAGTTGAAAAACACCTGGTCAAAGTTTACAGTTTTGTTGAGTAGATGATACAATTTGAATATTTAAATTTATTTTATTTATACTTTTTTAATTAAATTTTATTTAAGATAAAGTAAAATAAAAATAAATATAGCATTTTATTTTTTATAAATTAATTTCACCATTTTATTTTATTTTATTTTACTTACGATAAAGTAAAATAAAAGTAATTTATTTCATTTTATTTTAAATAAAAATAAAATCTTATTAAAAATTAAATTATTTGATTTTTATAAGTTAATTTATATTTTATTTTATTTTACCTTTTTATTGTTTTTACTTACAATAAAGTAAATAAAGTAAAAAATAGTTTTAAGAGATATTTTATTTTATTTTAAAGTTATTTTTATTTTTATTTTATTTTATTTTATTTTATTTTATTTTATTTTATTTATTTTATTTTATTTTATTTTATTTTATTATTTTATTTTATTTTAAACATAGGCAGTGGAGACTGATGTCATGTCCTATCACCCGTATTTGTTTCCTGACTATTTTGTGTCGATTATTGTGTTTTGACTGTTTAGACTAAAACACTCAAATGATTGCATGGTGTCTCCAGATTGTGGTGTATTTTCCATACTTCAGATATATTACATGTTCCAATCATTCCTGCATTAGATATATCTGAGTTTGTATCAGATGCATGCAGTTGTTGAGCTGAATACAGAGCAGTTTCCTGTCTGAGGTTCATCATCACAGTGTTTCTGGTGGGATTCTTCACAGCGTGTCATTGACGGTTAATGTTTTGACCTAACAAGCCCTCGGGTTTGATTCGTGTCTGGCAGCGTCTCTGTAACCCTCCACACACACACACACACACACACACACACACACACACACACACACACACACACACACACAAAAGACTTGATTCTTTTGCCCAAGCAGCTTTGGAAAAAGTGTAGCTGGAATTTGCTAAATGTCCGCGCAGGCTTTTGTTTTGCTGGGATAAAAGGATATAAAGGGATGCTTGCCAGTCGCTGTGTTTTCCTCTATTGTAGTGCGGTGTCGGGTGAGGAGAGGTTATAAGGACCGCGACGCTCCAGACGAGCTGGAAGTGCTCTAATCCCTGAACAATAGCCTTTATCCCGTCTGACAGCGCGGATGTGAACGACTCTCCTCCTGAATCCAGGTGTCAGATCAGCGCTGATCAAACCCCGCACAGATTTACAGGACAAAGAAGCCAGACGTTTTGTGTTTTGGAGACTTTCTCAGAGTGTTTCGTTTGAAGCACAACTGGGTTAGATGGCTAGAGAAATAAATTTAAATGTATAAATAATTCTGAATTATATTTTCATATTTGCTCCAGATGTTTTTTCATTGAGAGGAATCAGATCAAAAAAGTTAGCAAGTAAAAAAATAAAAATTTTCATATTTGATAAGTTTGTTTGTTAGTTGGTAGGAAAATAAAAATAAGTTTTCATACATATATTTATTTATTTATCATTTATATATTTTATTTTAGATTTAATAATTTATTTATTTAATTGTTATTTAAATGTATTATAATTTATTTATTATTTATGTTTTTGTTTTGTTTTGTTTAGTCATTTATTTATTTGTTTAAGTTTTGGATTTATTTATCTATTTATTTAAATATATAAATTAGATTATATATATATATATAAGCACAAAAAATATATATATATTTATTTGTAATTTATATATTTTATATTATTAGTTCATTACTATAATTATTATAAGTCATTACTATATATATATATTAGTATATATATATATATATATATATAGATATATATATATATATCTATATATATATATATATATAAATAATTAGCATGAATTAACTTTTTAAAGAAATAAAAGACAATAACGCATTTGAAATTAACATTCTGTGTTGCAAATAATTAAAATAATGGTCAGTAATGTAAACAAAGGTTTGTTTTTGTCCTGTAAACTTCTTAATTTAAGTACAGTAATTCCTTATTATGATAAGTAGTATAATAATTAAACAAAAGTCAGACTGTTGATGAACATGGAAACAGCTCATGTTTATTATACACATGAATAAGACACACTGTACATTTAAAACGGAGATGCCAGGACACTGTCTGGGTGTGGTGTTATGATTTTTCTGGTGTGTTGTAGTTTTTCTGTTTAAGGAAGTGTTTGTATGTGTTTTTGAGTTCACGTTTGCATGCGCTGTTGCCTTCTTTAGCCGGTGTTTATGGACGTTTTTTGCAGAAAACACTCAGTAGAAGCTGTGGCCTGAATCACAGCAGTCTTTGTGTAGATATGACAGGCTTGCGTGTTTTAATGAGAGTTTAGTCAAAGGTTGCCCAGAGATGCCCAGCCTCCTGTTGCACTGACAATAGCAGAGAGTTAAGAAGCTGCAGCGAGTTACTTGTCCACTTCGTAGGGCGCAAAGGCTTGACTTTATTTGATCTGAACACAAACTCCAGAATCAGCTAAACATTTAGTTTTATATGAGGGAGATCAGCTGCTCTGAATCTCAAAGGTAAGAAAAGCAGTTCACGTTGGAGCAAAAAATTTAATAACAATTATTTATTTATTAATTCATTCCAGTTTTATTTATAAAATATAGAATAAAGGTAAGAAAAGCAGTTCACATTGGAGCAAAAAATTTATTAATAATTTATCATAATAATTTATTATTATTATTATTTCTATATTTATTTAATTATTATTATTATTCAGTTTAGTTTAATATATAAAACAATGTCATGTGTGAGTATAATAATTTATTATAATATATTTAATTTATAAAATATATATATACAACTTATATAATTTTTATTCATTTAAAATACATTTTATTTCTATATATAAAATATATAATAAAATATAGCAAAATGTAAAATGAAATTAAAGTGAAATTATTAGATTTAATGCAGTTTATTTATTCACTAATATATAAAATACAATGAAATATATTATCTAAATAATTTAGAATTCATTTATATATTTTTATTTTTATAATTTATTTTATATTTTTTTTTTATTAATATATTTTTATTTTTATTATTTTTTTTTTCTTAATTTATTTTATTTATTTTTTATTTTTTTTTTATTTTTTATTTTTAGAATTCATCTCTATACTAAAGTATAATATAAATATTTAAAAAATGATTATGGTTCATTTATTTTATATAAATTGTATATAATTTATTCATAATCATATTGTTAATTCATTTTTTATGTAATCTTATTTGTATGTATAAAATATATAATAAATATATTAGTAAAATTATTTATTGTAATTTATAATTTATATATATATTATATAAATATTTTATAAATGATTAATTAAATCATTTTTAATAGCATTTTTATTTTATTTTTATGTATGAAATATATCATAAAATATATTAGCAAAAGTGAAATTATATCTAACTTAAATGATAAGATGTAATGTCGTTTGTGTGCTGAACGCTTTTCACTGAATGTTGTATATTTATGAGAGTGTTTGTATGAATCAGACATCTGATGCTGGTTATCAGTGCACTCAGTTATACTGCTTTTCTTGTTTTTGCTGATGCTGACTGGTTATCCTGTGCTATATTGTTGAAGTGGTGATTTCTAACAGTTCCTGCATCACTCTTTTCCTCCACGGAAGAGTGAGAATGAAATGGATTTCTGTAATTGCCGTCCCATTAACGAGCTAATTAAACAAGGAGTGTTGCAACCTGAGGCGTTATTGAAATGACTCGTTCACGCTCGAGTGGAGCCCTTAATAGAGCGCAGGTACGAGCCGAGGGTTCAGACGTTCATGTGTGTGATGATATGGATTTCTTCAGTATAAGTGTGTGACGCTCCACTAACACAATGCAGCTCGTTACGATCCTCTCAGACTGTGATTGAGCAGCTGCTGGAAACTCTTGTGCCGTGAATTGTGGTCTTGAGACTCAAAATTGAGCTCTTGGAGCGTTTGCATTCATGCACTTGGTTTTAAAAGGCTTTTAATATTCTGTAATGTTATTGATTTGACTGCACTGACGTTATCGGATGAGAACAAAACTCTGAATTGATCTGAATAATGACACTGTTGTCTTCTGTAGAGCTGCTTTACAGCTGAAATTGAAGTTATTTTATAATTGAATTTTGCAACATTGACTGTGTTATTGAATTGAACTGAATCAATATTGAACCGAACTGATCTGAATGATGACACTGTTGTTTTCTGTAGAGTTGCAATTTAATTTGTTTCATAACTGATGAATTTTGCAACACTGTTAACACTGTTATTGAACTGAACTGAATCAACATTAAATCTGAATTGAGCTGAATAATTAAGTTCTTGTGAAATCTGTTATTGCTTCCCAAATTCCATTTTCCATTCTATTCCATCCTGTTTTATTAATTTTATTCATTTAATCATTCATTCATTCATTCATTAATTCATATTTTTTCTGGACTTCATTTTAATGGTTAAATTAAAATTTTGTAATATTACTTGCATTAATAAAAAATTAATGCAAGTAATCCTCAAATTCTGTATTATTTCCCAAGTTGTATGTCTTCTGTTTTAATTTTTTTGATTCCATTTTAATGTTTATTTGAAATTTAGTAATAAAAAAGCATGTCTAATTAAGTTAAAAAAATACTTTATAATAATAAGGCCATATGAAATGTTTCCCAACTCTACTCTGTACAATAGTAATATTTATATATCACAATTACTCCAAGCTAAAATAAACTTTTATTTTGTTATTTTGTCCTGAAGTTTCTCCGTGTATATGATGTGACGGTAAAATGTTCATAAAGCGACAGAACAGATCTGGAGAATTAAACTGAATTAGCATTAAATCTGAATTTATATATATATTTATATCAATTGAATTCATTTCATTATTGATGAATTTTTACAACATTTTTAAAGTGCTGTAGAAATAAATGTGACTTTTTTAGGCTTCACAGTTGAGGTGTGTGTGTGTGTTCCTAGTTTTGTCTCTCAGTTGGTTTTGGGATTAATTCTTATATTCTTGAAAATTAAAAAGTGGGCAGAAAAGTCAATTAGGTTATGTAAATCAGGTGTAAGTGGCTGTTTGAAGTGTGTTAAATTGTTTACCCTGCGTTAAATGTGGGCCGTATGTAAATGCAGACGCTGTGAACTGAAATTCAATAGAGAGTTTGATGCGGGACGCTGATTGCTGAGGGCTGTTTCTCATCCCTGAACACCAAACACACACAACACTGACATTTACCTTCCCACAGTGAACACACTCGAGTGTGTGTGTGTGTGTGTGTGTGTGTGTGTGTGGCCGTACAGAGGGTTTGGCCCGCGGCTGTTTTCGAGCGCACCCGTCTCCAGACTCATGAGCTGATGAACGATGATAAACACACACAGACACAGACACCGACACACACACACACACACACACAGACACACACACACACACACACACACACACACACACACACACACACACACACACACACCCAGTGGGCTAATAACAGGTGTGTTTGATGGAGTTCACCTTCCTCCAGGCGTCTCGACAGGAGCGACACGCGGCTCTTTTAGCACCGTTACCTCGGCCCTCTTCAATTCAGTCCCCCGCACTTCTGAGCCTCTTTTGTTCTGCGCAACTGATGATTCTGTGGGTGTTTTTATTTATTTATTTATTTATTTATTTATAATACCTGACACTGGGATCTAGACAGCAGGCGCCTGATACAAGGAAGATGTATACATAATTTCAAAATAAAATAAAATTATATAATATCATAAGAACTATTCAGTAGTTAATCGTCATTGTCCAAAAACAGTTTTTTCATTATATTATATTAGATTACTTTTTTTATATTCAGTCTTTGTTCAAAATTGGCCAAAAACAAGTTTTATTATTTACTGACCAGACTGGGAGATTTTGGTTTCATTCATTCATTCATTCATTCATTCATTCATTCACTCATTCGTTCGTTCATTCATTCACGTATTTATTTATTTAATGGCTGATACCAATATCCAAAGAACAGGGTGGATATTTTATTTTATTTTATTTTATTTTATTTTATTTTATTTTATTTTATTTTATTTTATTTATTTTATTTTATTTATTTTATTTTATTTTATTTTATTTTATTTTATTCAATATTTGTTCAAAATTCTCCAAAACCGAAATGTTTATTATTTAAAAATAATGAAGACTATACAATTGTTATTTGATTGTTAATTAGATAACTTGGCACATTAATCAGCCTGAGGACTAAATCAGCCAATCATTGCATTTTTTTGGTCGTATTGTTTAATTGAAGATAACATTTCTCCAAAGAAAATATTAGTTTCTTATGGAATAAATGGCGGAGCAGAAATGCAAGTGTTAAAGTTGGTCTGTGGGCACATCAGTTCAGTCTGATCTCAAGCATCTTTGTTCGTCTGGATGAAGTCATACAGTCCATGTTTAACACCACTCACCTGCGTTCACATCTCTATTCTTAATGTTTTCATCACATCATAAATATCAGCATACACTGTTTTTAATGGCATAAATGATGTTGCTCTAGGGAGAGGAAATAAATGGTTATTGTGCCGTGAATAACCAGCTGACTGTGTTTGTTCCTGCAGGTTTCTGTACTAACGTGATTTTCAAAAACATTTTAAACATTTGAATTAGAATCCAGACGGCTGAATATTCATGAGCTGCGTGATGTTGTTGTTGTTCTGGCAGTTTCTGCTCCCGCAGTTTTGTTTGTTTATTGCATTGAGCTCTGTGATCATGTTGGTTTTGTGCTTATAATGCAGAAAGCGCAGCTCAAACACATAACACATACAGGTCAGATCTTACGCATCAAATAATTCATTCTTGATGAAGCTCAGAGGAGCAACAGGAATCCAGAGCTGCATTAGCGAGTTAGCTTTCTGGAGTATAAATGGAGAATAATTCCCATCTGTAAATGATATGAAAATGATTTCACAACATAAACAGAGATTATGTGAGAAAGAGAGAGCGTTGCCTGAAATTCTGACTTTTGGTTAAGTCTGAATTATTTGATATATTGTTACATTTTTTCTTAGTATTTTTCCTGCACTTTTTATTCTTTAACTCCTTTGAATTATATGAATTATATTACATACAAAAAAGTGTTTACTTATTTTTATAAGAATTTATTTATTTTTTTAATTGTGAGTTTATAACTCGCAACTATGATATATAAACACAGGATTGCTGGATATAGAACAAAAGTCTGAATTGTAAGATATAAATGTGCAATTGAGAGGAAAAAAGTCAGAACTGTGAGATAAAAACTTGGAATTGAGAGAAAAGAAAAGAATTTTGAATTCATATCTTGCAATTGTTTTTTTATAGAAACAGTTAAATAAGAATCACTCAAAAAATGACATTATAAACTGATTTTTCAGATGATCAAAAGCAGCGGTCAACTGATATATCGGCCAATATTTGCCATTTAAAAAAAAAAAGAAAAAAGAAAGAAGTTTTTCTGTTTGGCTGATGTGTCAGAAGCTGGACTTTTATTTTGACAGTATTGAGAATATCAGTCTCATCTTAACATTTCAATCTGTACGTATTTTTAACAGTTTCTTTATTTGTGAAAAATAGGATTACAGAATCAACTTTATTTCACAAATATATATATATTTTTTACCAAAGTATTTTGTTAATATATTTATATTATTTTTGTCATTTATTATACATTATTATAATCATAATTGTTCTTATTGTTACATTATTTTGTAATTGTTACATTGTTAAATTTTTATTTTTTTGTTATTATTTTATTTTAATTTTTTTTTTTTTTTTTTTTTTTTTATTATTATTTTTTTTATGATTTATTTCTAATTTCTAAATAAATATAAACATTTTACAAATTGTCGTGTGTCCATTTCTACTGTTTTTAATTTAAATAGTATGATTGCTAATGGATATATATAAAAAATAGTAATGTTTCCAAACTTTTGGTCTGCACTGTATATATCGGCTTTATATCGGTATATTGTCATCCTGCACCTGTTGTATAGTATTTGCAAGGATGAGGTGCATTAAAATCATAGTACCATGCATGATGCATGATGGGATGTGTTAAAGTTAGCCTTCATGAAAAGACAAACCCGATGTTTCCTCTCTTGATTTTGCATGCATTAATGCAGCGGCTGATTGATTCTCGCGGGACGCGCTGACTAAATTAAAAGCCTCACTTTGCTGAACCTTGCAGAGGTCAAGTTTCTCATTAACTATCAGTCATCAGATGCTCACATTATACAGCGCACCCTGTTTAACCTCATTTTCAGTGTTTTTTGTTCGTGCTGTGCTCAGTTACCTCAAACTTCACCCGGTCAGAGCAACCGCCTGTGAACGCTTTCACTTTTTCACTCTCTTCTCTGCCAATGTCAGATGTGAACAGTCATAAATTGGTGTCACTCCACAAGAGCGTTATATTTAGAGAGCTTGTTTTTTCATTGCACTCGCTCGTTCTCTTTTGCATATGGCTCTTTTAATCATGTGGATGAATTTGTTAACGTTTAGTGCAGTATTTATGGGCTGGACTCTGTGCATCCGGGCTAATGTTCCTGATGGGACGCTTGTTTTGTGTCAGCAGATCCAGGGGATTTTAATGCACTTTTATTCAGCACTTTCCTCAATGGTTCTCAGGAGTGAGGAGGTTTATATGCATGAATAATTCAGCACTTTCTCTGCAAACCTGCATTTTACCTCTTATAATAATAGTAATAATAATGGCCTTCTAGCTTTCCATAAGGTGCTTGTGGACTCTATGAGGCTTTTCATTGTTTTTCTATCTTATAAGTGCTTTGTTTTCACAGATAAATGTGCTTTGTTGTGGTTTTACTATATTACTTTCTATAAGGTGCTTGTGGACTCTATGAGGCTTTTGTTTTTGGATAAAAAAAAATAAAATATATGCTGTTGTTTGTATAAAATAAAATTAAATGTCTGTTGATTTTGAATAATAAAATTTGCTGATTATTTTATTATTTTTATTTTTATTATGACCAGTAACCAAAATAATAGCAGATATTGTAAATAGAAGATGATGTGGTTCTTTTTTTAACAAAAAAAAAAATAGCTGATTATTACAAAAAAAAAAAAAAATATATATATATATATATATATATATATATTTTAACAAAAAAAATTGACTGCAGAATGCTTTCACACTCAGATATTCATTTATATTAACATTTATATTGACAACAATTCATTTAGCAGATGCTTTTATCCAGAGTGACTTACAAATGAAGAATGCCATAAACATTTTATCATAAGAGTCACAGTATTTGATGCACACAGTGGCAAAAATAAAAATAAAAAATTGATAAAAAATAAAAACATTATTTTTTACTGTTTTTATTATTTATTTTGTTTTATTATTTGTTTTATCATTTAAGGAATCAAAACAAAAGCTTGTAAATAAATAAATACTAAAACATTAATAATCAATATCAAATAAATATCAAAATATTTTTTGATTGACTTATTTTTATTTGATTTTTAATTTAATAAATCAAACAAAAACAACAAATAAATGTATACTAAAAAGCAAAAAATAAAAATAATTTTAATTTATTAATTTTATTTATTTGTTTCTATTTGATTAAGATTTTCTAAAATTATTTTGATTTAGATTTTTAATTAATAATTTTTTTTGACTGATTATTAATAGATTTATTTATTTTTCATTATAATTATTTATAAAAATGATATTTACTTTATCACATTATTTATGTGTAGCTATGGCTGTGTTTGTCTTTGGGGATGAATGCATATATGCAAACCATCTCAGTGAGCTCTTTAAAAGCAGACAGTTCCTGCACCAGATACTGTTCTTTACCGCGGTGAAACAGCCATATTATTTTATGCTGCACTCAGATGCGTTTGTGTGAGTCAGGAGTTTGAAGTCCATCTGAAGTGCTCTTAAGATCTCTGTGTGCTAATGGACTCTGAAACACCGTAAATGAGGCTGATTGTTACTTTTAGAAACACACATGGATTCTCGTTAATTTAGACATGGAAATATTAATAGCTACTAATAAAAATAAATAAATAAAAAATGGAATTTTGCATGATTGATAGATACCATCTTGAAACAGAATTTGAATGGAAGTCAATGGAGAAGATGCTTCAGTCACTGAAAAACTTATTACTTTATTTGAACTTTAAGTGGAGAAATCAAGAGTTATTTATGGTATTATATTTCTATAGTTATTACTAAACATTATAAACCTTGGAAACCATTTAGCATCTATATTTTATTTCATTAGGAATAATCAGTATGGATAATTTAAATTATAAACACTGAACTGTAATTATTTACCATAATTGTTTAATAGGAGATAAAAATATGACAAGAATATAGATGTGCATGTAAATTAAATTGCACTAATTATTTATCCCAGTACATTTATTTTAGTAATTGTTTAGTTATTAGTATTTTAGTAATTGCCCAGGTCCTGAAGCTTAGTTAAATTATTTTGGACTTATTTTTTATGTCTGTTCTGCTCACCAAGGGTGCATTTATTTAATCAAAAATACTGTAAAATTGTGAAATATTATTATAATTTAAAACAGCTGTTTTCTATGTGAATCTCTGTTAAAGTGTAATTTATTTCTGTGATGCGCAGCTGTATTTTCAGCATCATTACTCCAGTCTTCAGTGTCACATGATCTTCAGAAATCATTCTAATATGATGATTTACTGCTCATGAAACATTTCTTATTATCAGTGTTGAAAACAGTTGTGCTGCACAATATTTTTGTGGAAATCGATGCATTTTATTTTTCAGGATTCACAGATGAATAGAAAGTTCAAAAGAACAGCATTTATTTGAAACAGAAATCTACTGTAATTAGACATTATAAGTGTCTTTACGGTCACTTTTGTTCAATTTAATGCATCTGTGAAGAATAAAATTATTAATTTCTTTGATATTTAAAATTATAATTATTTATAAAACATTTTATATTTATTTAAATGTATAATTTTATTGTAATTTTTATATTATTATTATCATTATATATATATATATATAAAATTATTAATATATATATATATAGATATATATATATATATATATATTTATTGTTTTATATTATTATTATCATGAGTTTCTATTATTATTATTTTATTTTTCTATCACATTATTAATGTTTTAGTTATGGATAGTAATGGCTGTGGTTTGTTTGTGTGTGTGACTATCTCTCTCTCTCTCTCTCTCTCTCTCTCTCTCTCTCTCTATACATATATATATATGGTGAGTATAGTTACTGAATGGTTTTGTAGGAATGGTTTTATAACGAATCAAGCGATGTAAGGTATCTGTTTCTTGTTAATCTCAGTTCTTGTAGTCTTAATGTTTGCTGTTTGTATTGCTGTGGTTCTCTGAACAGACTCTCGTACCTCGTCTCTCGTGAAGCGTGGTGTTTCCCGCGAGCCGCTTCGGTGGCCGTAAGACTTCATAAGCCGTGATTAAGAGCGAGGTTTACTGGAGCTGGATCTCTCCGTCTCACCTGAGAGCGCAGCGATGAAGCCGAAGGCTAATCTCTCCGTCTGAAGTCAGCTTCTGTTCATCTCATGTTAAAAATTCATGCGTCTCGCCCGCAGCGTCGCTCGCAGCACTTTGGCCTCAATTTTTAATGGAGCAATTATAAAGGTTAGGCGCTGATACTGAGCTCATCGATTAGCCGCTGTTGTTTCATCCACTTCCTGCTCTTTTATTGCTCTTCCTGTGTTTCTCTGTCGCTTTGATCTGAATCGTTTTAATAGGAGAGAATAAAGAGCGGCTGAATGAATACATGTGAATAATAATTTGCATGTTTTAGATTCACCTGCCATGAACCTTCAAGATGTGTGAGATATTATGAATGTGTGATAAATGTTTATATTTTTGATGAATGTTTATTGAGAGATAAGTTTGTTATTATTGATGCTTACTAACCCTGTCCTGCAGACCAGAATGAGACTGTTTATTGTATATTATATTTTTTCCCCCAGTTTTTCTAACAACACGCAGTGTGATTTATTTATTCATTTATTAATAAATTAAAATAAAATAATTTGACATTTTTTTTTAAAAATGCAAGATTTAGTGAAAAGGTTGCCAAAGGTAAATTTAGTTAGTTTGGGACCAAATGTTTCTGGATTATTGTTAAATATATACTTCAGACATATTAAAGAAATATATATTTTTTTACATTGTGTCAGTAATTGTACTTATAACTAAAAGAAGATTGCATTAGAAAAAAAAGAAAAATTCTAATGCTGTACGAAAATTGAGGGAATAATCTAATTTTGCACAATAAAATTGATTAAATTCTTTTAAAATGATTTTTTATTCAAGTTTTTAATATCAAAATATCTATTTAATTTGTATTTAAAAAGAAAGTAAGTAATAATTTAAATAATATAATAATTTAACATTTTGAAAATACAAGTTTACAAAAATTATGTACTTTGGTAAAAAAAAAAAAAAAAAAATATATATATATATTATTTTCAAATGTTAAAGCATCAAGCTGTTATTTTGACATAAACCACATGTGTAACTGAACACAGTGCCACACTTCACTCTGAAATGCGCAGCGTATATTTTTATTGAAATAAACTGTGATGCTTGCAGTTGTAAAAATGCAGTGTAGTATTTGGTTCCCGTCTCTGATGTGTCCTTTGTGTTGGTTTGAGCTCTGAAATAAATCCAGACGGGTGTGATGCAGCAGTGAAGAGCCCTTGATTAATCTCTGGAGTGTTTCGTGTTGTGGTCACAGTTATTGGCGTCCTCCAGCGTTTGAGCTTCATCTTCTCTCCTCACGTCTGTCACCTGCTCAGGTTTTATTATGTTCGGAGCGAGTGATTAATGCAGTGGAGCTGGGAAATGCCCTTGTCACTCGTGAGCTTACAGGGCTAATTTCTCTCTCTTTTAATGCATCGTTCTCTTTTCTCAGCAGGAGAAGCTTTAGCAGTCTGATCTCCAGCACTTTCTGAACGTGCTGCGTGTCTTATGATAATCATATATCAGCGCTGATAATTACGTGCTGCTGTCCTTTCATCCCTCACGCTGTCCTTCCTCAAAATTTAACTGAAACGCTTTTATTTTATTGCATTTATTTTAAAATTAATTTCTAAATGTATTTAAAAATTAGGTCTATTCAAATATGTGAATGGCATTATGAAAATAACTCAAATAAACTTAATGCAATTTTTTGATGCTTGACCTTAGTAAAATTCAAAATAATAGTCAAATAAAAAAAAAGCTGTTTCGTGTTTTTTTTTTTTTTTTTTTTTGAGGTTTGCATTTTTGTAACAGTCTGTGTGATTTTTTTTTTTTATTTTTTTTTATTTTGTTATAATGTTAGTTTTTTTTTTTTTAATCGATGAACATTAATATAAAATATATATTTGATTAAAATAAACATGAAATCATGAAAGTAATTAAAACAAACTAAATGTAATTTTTTTTTATGACTTCTTGGTGCTTTACCTTCAGTCTGTCCAATTCAAAATGTCAAATCTTTTTAAATCTTTTTTATTTATTTATTTATTTTTTTAACTGTGAACTTTACAATAAAACATATATTTGAATGGCAAAATGAGTAACAGGGTTGCCAGATTGAAACTGTAACTACTAGTTATTTTGGGACCAAATATAGTTTAGTTATAATTTATTTTTCAGCTTACAGTTCAGAAAAAAAGAAAGATAAATATTTGATTTTGTTTTACCTTTTGCAACTTTGGTGACTGTGTTTTAAAAGAAAAGTCTAATAGAAGAAAAAGTTTAAAAAGCATAGAAAATTGCATGTGAACTTCTGATAAAAATGTGGTTTAAAATGCTATTTGAGAAATCATTGTTTGCTGTTCTTTTTTGTAAGGTTGTACAATTTGACTAAATTATTTTCTGTATATATATATATATATATAGATAGATGTACAGATAGAGATATTGATTTAGAGAGAGAGAGAGAGAGAGTTTGACTAAATTATTTTCTGTATATTTGTTTGTATGTGATTTTTTGTTAGAGATTAAAAAAACATATTATATAATTGATAAATCTATTTTATATAATTTCTATAAAGTTATTTGATGTCTGAGTTGAGCTAATTGGTTTTAAATGTGTGAATTCTAAGATATATTTTCAGTTTTTGTATGAAATGCCTCTAGTTTTGCCATCAGTTGGTTCCTGGCTGCTTCAGTGCAGCAGTGTTCTTCTGTCTCTGCTTCATTAGTCCTTTAGTAGTTCCACCTCCCCAAAGTCATTTCAACCCCTGTTCCGTATGTTTTTCCATTAATAATTCATCCCCGAAGTGATTAATATTTTACGCCTACATGCTGAAGCTCGTAGCAGACAATAGATATGAATTAATAAGGCTGTGTTGGCAAGCCGATATATCGATCGCTTGCGTTTCCTTTCTCATGACGTGAGCATGAACACTTGAGTTTGAGTTTATGAACTTAATGTGCTGATACTGAGTCACTGTGCTTCCTTAATTCATGTTCCTGGTGTGAACCGGTCATCACTGTGGGTGATTATTTTATAGAAATTTATACTTTTATTCCTCAAGGAGGCATGAAATTGGTCAAAAGTGCCAGTAAAGACATTGATACTGTTACAGAAGTTTCCATTACAAATAAATCCTGTTCTTTGGAGCTTTTTCATTCATCTGTGAATCCTGAAAAGTCAAATGTATCACAGTTTCCACAAAAATATAAACTGTGTTCAACATTGATAATAATCAGAAATGTTTCTCGAGCAGCTAATCATCATATTAGAATGATTTCTGAAGATCATGTGACACTGAAGACTGCAGTAATGATGCTGAAAATACAGCTGCACATCACAGAAATAAATTACAGTTTAACAGAGATTCACATAGAAAACAGCTGTTTTACATTCTAATTTTTTTACATTTTTACTGTATCAAATAAATGCAGCTTTTTTTGAGCAGAGCAGAGCAGACAGAAAAAACAAAAAACTTTTGAATAGTAGTGTGCATATAAAATATATAAAATTGTGCTTTTCATTCCAGTTTTTCTGGGCAGGTTTGCTCTTATAATGGTGCATCTGCATGCATGGGATTTGTTGTGAACGCTGTCAGGCGTTGGTGTTTATTTGAAGCGTGTTGTGAGACACAGAGGTGTGCCAGTCGTCCTCCTGTGTTCTGCTCTCGCTCTGCGTTTGTTAAGCAGCTCCTGAAGGCATCAGGTCTGCTGCGGCTCCGTATCGATCCGTATCTGTGCGTAATGCAGTTGGGTACGGACAAACAGAAGCAGAAGGAGCCTGTGGCACTGAGAGGAGTGGAGTAAAAATCACTCTCGCTGGTTTTTAGCCGTGTGTTAACAGGTGCTTTCATCTAAATCCACTTCCACAAACCTGCATCACGTCCTCCACATCAGATCTGCTCGAAACAGGGCTCTTATGACAGAACTAGTGCACACTAGAGTATCCAGTGTCAGACTCAGTGTGTTTGGTTTGTCCGATAGCGCTGGTTGTCTGGACTAAAAGATATTGTAGTATACATCATGTCTCACTGCTGATCATCTCTGCAGATGTTGCTTAAATTAGCATTCTCTTGAAATGCATCTTTTCTTAAATATGTATTTCTCTTTTCTCTCTCTTTTCCTCCATCCACACTCTGCTTTTTACATAGTGTAAATTTAAATGCATACTAAATACAGATATACACATGTACAACACAACCACACACCCACACTATATATATACAGTACAGGTCAAAAGTTTGGAAACATTACTATTTTTAATGTTTTTGAAAGAAGTTTCTTCTGCTCATCAAGCCTGCATTTATTTGATCAAAAATACAGAAAAAACAGTAATATTGTGAAATATTATTACAACTTAAAATAATGGTTTTCTATTTGAATATACTTAAAAAAAATTATTTATTCCTGTGATGCAAAGCTGAATTTTCAGCATCATTACTCCAGCCTTCAGTGTCACATGTAACATCCAGTCTATCACATGATCATTTAGAAATCATTCTAATATTCTGATTTATTATGAGTGTTGGAAACAGTTCTGCTGTCTAATAATATATTTGATGAATAAAAGGTTAAAAAGAACTGCATTTATTCAAAATAAATTAAAAAAAAATTTAATAATATATATTCTAATAATATATTTTCTTTACTATCACTTTTTATCAATTTAACACATCCTTGCCGAATAAAAGTATTGATTTTTTTTAAAAAAAAAAAGAAAGAAAAAAAAAATTACTGACCCCAAATAACTGACCAGTAGTGTATATTGTTATTACAAAATATTTATATTTTAAAAACATATCTTCTTTTTTTTTTTTTTTTTTTTACTTTTTATTGATCAAAGTATCCTAAAAAAGTATCATATGTTCTGAAGAAATATAAAGCAGCAGAACTGTTTCCAACTTTGATAATGAATCATCATATTAGAATGATTTCTAAAGGATCATGTGATAATGATCCTAAAAATTCAGCTTTGCATCACAGAAATAAATGATCATTTAAAGTATATTACATTTAAAATACAATTATTTTAAATTGTAATAATATATCACAATATAAAAATTTTTTTCTGTATTTTTGATCAAATAAATGCAGGCTTGATGAGCAGAAGAAACTTCTTTCAAAAACATTAAAAATAGTAATGTTTCCAAACTTTTGACCTGTACTGTATGTGTATGTGTGTGTGTGTGTGTGTGTGCTTTCAAACGATTAATTACTATTAATTGCATCCAAAATAAAAGTTTTTGTTTGCATAATATATGTATGCATACTGTGTATATTTATTATGTATATATAAAAGCACACATATACAGTATATATTTTAAAAAAAAATGGCATGCATATAAGTATATTTATATAATTCATATCATTTAGAAATATATTTAATATATAAACTTAACATGTTTTTCTTAAATATATTCATGCATGTGTGTGTTTATATGTACAGAATAAATATACACAGTGTACACACATGTATCATGTTAACAAAACTTTTATTTTGGATGTGATTTTATAAGTGTATATATAGAATAAAATTGTGGTTCCAGTTTCAAGAACTGGATGTTCTTCAAAATTCTCTCTTTTTTTTTTCTTCTGTTTATTTATTTTTCCCCAGTTTTTCATGATTTATTGTAAAATTATTTCTAAAAATATATAATTTTTAATAATGTTTTATAATATAATAGTAGAATGTCTTGTCTGACACCTATTTTCACAAATAAAATAAAAATTAGGATTTATTTTAGAACTTGGCATAAATTGTCACTTCTTTTTGATTTTCAGCATTTGTATGAATTTTCTAGAAATTATGCTAGAGGCCCATTCACACGGAGAACAATTAGTGTAAATATAACTATAATAACTGCTTAACTTAATATATTAGTGTATATTAACTGCGTTTAATGATTATTTAGCATGTGTTGTTAAGAGACGATATAACTACTTTTTGTTAAGAGAACAAAAATGTTAAGAAAGTGATTACATCCTCCGTGTCGTTATTGTTATAGTTGTGTTGTGGACTTCTGCTATTCTCACAGAACTATGATTATCAAAACTGTATTTTTACATTTATGCATTTGGCAGATGCTTTTATCCGAAGCGAAGTACAACAGAAGAAGAAAATGGTTATTTATATAGCTGCCTTAAGACTGTGGAAGTTCTGGTTCCTCAAAGAAAATCTTAATTTTGATATGTTTTTGCAATTTTTAAAGCTTGTTCTATCTTATTTTAAATAAACTGAGATTGGTTTTAGGTCCTTTTAATGATTGTGCAAAGCCCTGGACTCCAGTTTGAGTTTGAGGTTTAATTGTAAAACCAAACAGACACAGATGTGAATGCAATAGTGAATTATTTCGAGTTCTTCACTAGGTTTCTCTGGTGATGCTCGTGTTAAAGGAGTAAATCTGTGACGGTGGAGGTTTCTGACGTATCACTGAATATCAAGTGCTCTGAGATCCAGGCCCCACAGATGATTTTCACTGTTCTCCTGCTGTTCTGCACACATGATGCCTTCCGGAAGGATAAACAAAAACACGCTGTCAGTCTGGAGCTCCAGCGAATGCAACCTGTGCAGAAGTGTGCTGTTTTAACAATGCGCTGAGCCACGAGTGTGTGTGTGTGTGTGTGTGTGTGTGTGTGTGTGTGTGTGTGTGTGTGTGTGTGTGCGCGTGCGTGCGTGCTTCCCTCCAGTAGCATCAAAGCGGACACAGGGGCCGTATCAAAGTCTTAACCCCGCTCCATTAATAATGTGCTGTAAATAAATCAGGGCCTCTGAGCCAGCTGAAGATCTCCTCCTGCTCCTCACAGGAGACACTGCTCAAATCAGCAGAAAAGCCTGCTTAATAATATATCTGCCTCCTCCAGGCGCATGTTCTGGATTCCTTCCTTTAACAGATGCTTGTACAGTTCAGAGTTGCTCAGCGATGCTTCTGTGGTGTGCACTGTATGAAATGACTGTGAGTTTAACGGTAAAATACTGTAAAAATGCTACAGTAAAAACTGGTTAACGCGGTAACTTCCCCTGCTATATATAGTGTAAAATTGTATTGGACATTACATGTAATTTTACGGTAGTACACCATTTTTGCAAGTGAAAAAGAGCTTATGATTTACAGTAAATAACCATAAATTGACATTCCCAGAATTCCCTGCATTACGTTTCACATTTCATGTTTTTTTGTTGTTGAAATAACTAAAAATGTTGCTACCAGTTTTTTACAGTAAAATTCTGGCAACCACAGCTGCCATTTTTTTACTGTAAATATTACAGGTTGTTTTTGTGTGTGTGTGTGTGTGTGTGTGTGTGTGTGTGTGTGGATGAACTTAATGAGGATGGATGCTTGGGACGGTGGTTCTGACGTCATGAACTAGAAATTAAAATAAATCTATACACAATCTTTTTTGTTCAATTTTGTTATACATTTTCTAATTATTAGAAAATGTATTATTGTTAGGTGTTTTTTAAAACATTTTAAATTCTGTTCTGTTGACTCAGTATTCCAATTTTTAAAAATGTGATACATTTAAAATTATAATTACAGTTTGAAAATCTTCTGTTGATTCCACATTCCAAGTTTTAAAAAAAATTGTCACTTTTAAATTTAATTAAAGTTTAAAAATCGTCTGTTGACTCTGTTCAACTCTGTTTTAAATGGGATACTTTTAAGATTTGATACTTTTGGATACTATTTTAAGATTGACACTTTTAATGTGTAATTATAAAAACAAACGTCAATGCTTCATGAATTAAAAACAATAACTTGCAGTTCAAATATGAGTCTAGATGTTGATTCAGTGATTCATTCAGGTAAAAATGTATAAGACTGATTTAAAATCAGCCATTGTGAATGATCAAATAAGTCTAATCTGCTTTTTTTTCTCGACTCAGTCTTGGGATAACGTCCCGTTTACCTCAGCAGGCGATTCTTCAGCAGCGTTTGTCCTCATTGAATGAAAACTGAGCGTTTGCAGAGCTGCGTCCGCCTCATTCTCCACGTCTTCAGTCAGATGATGCTCTCCTTCACGTCTTTGGCAGAGCAGATATTTTCAGATTTCTATTCATACCAGATGATGATGATGATGATGGTAATCATTTTGAAACCCTTCGATATTGAGCTTCACCGCGAGCAGTGCCTCACAATCAAAGCCAGAGATCAAAACTGTAGAGTCCAGCGAAAGGACGGACGATGCTTTCGAGACCTTAGTGTCCTTGTGCAGGAATATGGTCTGTATTTACACTCAAACGTACGTGTGTTTAAAGGTACTGGAGAGGACTCTCTCCGTCCATCATCCAGATGTGATGATCAGCAGATATATTGATGGACAGACATACAGCTAACAGAATTAACGCAGATGCATCGTTCATCTTCACCCACACTGATCTTATTGCAGCGCTCGCAAAGCAGCATCAAATTAAAATCTGTTACTTTTTTTATCTCAGTTCCATTTTATTATTTAATACGAAAAACATACAGACTTCTTTATATTGTTTTTAAGTGATACCTTTAAGATTAAAGTTTGAAAATCTTCTATTAACGCTGCATGCATTTTTTTCTTTTAAAGTGATACTTTCAAATTTAAGATTTAATTTAAAACATTTAGGTTCAAGATTGAAGTTCGAATTTCTTTTGTAGCTCTCAGACATGATACTTTTGAATTTATTTTGTTATATTATTTGGTATAAATAATCTAATAATGATTTGACCTAATACTTAATTTAAAAACAATTTTATATATATATATATATATATATATATATATATATATATATATATATATATATATATATATATATATATATATATATATATTTAATTAAGTATTAGGTGTTTCATTTTGAAAGTCTTCTGTTGACTCAGTATTTCAGTTTTTATAAAAAAAAGTGATACTTTTGAATTTAAATTGAAGATTAAATTTTGAAAATCTGTTGTCTCAAAATTCAAATTTTTAAAAACTTATACTTTTAATATTAAAGTTTAAAATTCTTCAGCTGACTTTTGTTGTCATTCAAATTTTTAAAAATGTTTTGCTTATACATTTATTTTATTTTGTAATAAAGTATCTTATAATTAGATTATTATTATTATTATTATTATTAAGTTTAATTTTAAAACTTTAAATTTAGGATTGAAGTTTAGAAATATTTATTTGACTCTGTATTCCAATAATAATAATAATAATAATAAAAAACATGGTACTTTTAATTTTGAGATTTAAAAAAATAAAAATAAAAATTCAAGATTAAAGGTTGTTTCTGTTGACCCAGCATTCAAATATATAAAAACAGGAAACTTAAATTTAAGATTTAATTGTAAAAATTTAAATTAAACAGTAATGTTTCAAAATCTTTTGACTCTTGACTTTCAAATGTAACTCTTCAGCAACGATGTCATTGTTATATTTACATACTGAACTGCAGTTGCATTTACATAATGTTTGTAATGTATATAAATATATAAATATGAATTTATCTATACCAATCATGGATTTCTCCTTCAGCAAATGCAAATGTAGTTTATTCTTTTAATCTACTGAAAGAGTGATGCTTTATATTTAGACTAGTTCAAGTAAAATAAAGATTACTGGAGTACGTTTTACAAGAAAATACCATATTTCAAAACTGTTTCTTCACATTGTTTCCAGTGTAATATCATGTGGTTTCAGACGTTCTCATGCTGCATTATTTGTGTTTTAGAGGGTCGGCCGTGTGTGCGCTGGAGTCTTTTGAAGCGTCAGGGTTTTCCTCAGACATGTCAGCATTCATTGACCCGTTCCTCAATGTACATCGCAGCTGCGCCGTCCTTTCACAGTGCTCTGACAGTAAAGACGTGGCCGCTGCCAAATCTCTTCTTTCTGCTCATGTTTTGACCCTTGTTCTTTGTGTCTCGCTTTTGAAAACGTCACGTTCCCATTTGGTGAGTGCGAACGATCCCCAGCCGCCCTCCTGCCAATAAAAGCCCTTCTCATGGCATGAATTATAGCGTCTAGACGTGAACCTGGCTCTCCTCCAGGCCCTCGAGCCCCCGATCTGCTCAAGAGAATCCTTGATGTTGGACGTCCGTCACAGAAGCGTTAAATGAGATCTGCGGGAGTTTGTGTTTCATGAGTTCATAAGATCTGCAGAGGCTTTTCTGGAGTTTCTAAAAGCTTTTGACTGATATGCATTTCGAAGTATAAAATAGGAAGAGAACTTGCGCTGCTTGCTCCGCAGGAAGAGATCGCTCAGAGACCAGAACAGAACACAATGTATACTTTTTCGTCGCCTAATCGTCATGTACATGCAAAAAATGTGATGTAAAGAGTTGAGATTGAAAAGTTCGAATGAAAATTCGCGTGGAACAGTAATTTGGATCCGTGCGGCTCTTAAAGTGACAGCGGGCTACGTTTTATTTTACATTTGATTATTAATTTCTGCAGTTGGCTGAACACTACATGAATCTTTTCATATAAACTGCAATAAATTCAAAACTTAAACTGAAATGAGACATTAATAATAAATGGTATAGTGAATAAATTAAATAATCATACTGCTTGAGACTTGCATAAAATAAACATTAAAGCACAGTTTGTTTAATTTGTATCTTTTTATTCTGTTGTATTTGTTCCTTTGCTTTTTTATTACTGACAGTTTAATTATTTTCAATAATTTTGAGGACTTTTTGTTTGTTTGAAATTCCGCTGGTCTCTATAATGTAGATGTCATAGCAAGTCAAGTCTGCTTTATTGTCAATTCTTCCACATGTACAGTACATACATACAGAGAATTGAAATTGCGTTACTCTCAGTGCATACAGATAACACTAACAGTAGAACATTAAATACAGATAATAAAATATAAAGTACAACTATACAAATACAAATAGGTCATGTAAAAAAAAAGATAAGTAAAGCAGCAAATGGTTGATAGAGTGCAAACCAGTGAAGTAAACAGTGCAGATATAATGATTGTAGCAACCTTATTTACAGGAAATACATATTTGATATGTATCACTATCTTTAAATAAACCACTCATATAAAGTTTTGGTCATATGGCCCCCTCATAATCGTGTTAAATAATCGTGATTACAATATTGACCAAAATAATTGTGATTATGATTTTTGCCATAATCGAGCAGCCCTAGTTTGAGAATGTCTTTTTGACTGATTCATTACTAGGAATCGGTTAGGGAGTCATTTGTTCATGAATCAAATGCCACTGTTCACATTGCAGTCATTAGAGGGATTTAGATTGTGAGTTTGAGACTGTCTGTGAGTCTTTTTGACTGATTCATTACAAGGAATCGGTTAGAGAGTCATTTGTGCATGAGTCAGACTCCACTAATCAAAGTGTATTCATTTGTACTGATTTAATTTTTGAGTTTGTGTCTGTTTGAAAGATTTGTTGCATGAAATCAGTTGGTGATTTGTTCATTCAAATTGTGAGCATGAAGCTGTTCATTAAACTTTTTGACTGATTATTACAAGGAGTTGGTTAATAAGTCAGACTCCAGTGATCACACTGTATTCATTAGACTGATTCAAATTGTCAGTTTGAGACTTTGTGAGTCTTTTTGACTGATTCATTACAATGAATCGGTTAGAGAGTCAGACTTCACTGTTCGACTGTATTCACTTGGATTTGTCATATGTTCATTCAGATTTTCAGTTTGAAGCCATTCACGAGTCTTTTTCACTGATTCATTACAAGGAATTGGTTAGGGAATATTCGTCCGTAGTCAATAAATTGATTCAAATTGTGCATTTGAGACTGTTTGTGAGGCTTTTTGATTGATTCATTACAAGGAATCAGTTAGAGAGTCATTTGTCCGTGTGTCAGAATCCACTGTTCACACTGTATTCATTAGACTGATTCAGATTGTGAGTTTGAAACTGTTTGTGAATCTTTTTCGCTGATTCATTACAAGGAATCAGTAAGTCATTTGTTCACTACAAAAGAATCGGTTAGAGAGTCATTTGTTCATGAGCCAGACTTTACTGTTCACTCTGTAATCATTCGACTGATTCAGATTGTGAGTTTGACACTGTTTGTGAATCTTTTTCGCTGATTCATTACAAGGAATCAGTTAGTCATTTGATCACTATAAAAGAATCAGTTAGAGAGTCATTTGTTCATGAGCCAGACTTTACTGTTCACACTGTATTCATTAGACTGATTCAGATTGTGAGTTTGAAACTGTTTTTGAATCTTTTTCGCTGATTCATTACAAGGAATCAGTTAGTCATTTGTTCACTACAAAAGAATCGGTTAGAGAGTCATTTGTTCATGAGCCAGACTTTACTGTTCACTCTGTAATCATTAGACTGATTCAGATTGTGAGTTTGAAACTGTTTGTGAATCTTTTTCACTGATTCATTACAAGGAATCAGTTAGTCATTTGTTCACTACAAAAGAATCGGTTAGAGAGTCATTTGTTCATGAGCCAGACTTTACTGTTCACTCTGTTTTCATTAGACTGATTCAGATTGTGAGTTTGACACTGTTTGTGAATCTTTTTCGCTGATTCATTACAAGGAATCAGTTAGTCATTTGATCACTATAAAATGATAATTTTTGTGGTGATTTTTTAATGATTCATTATTTACTGTTCACACTGTATTCATTAGACTGATTCAGATTGTGAGTTTGACACTGTTTGTGAATCTTTTTCGCTGATTCATTACAAGGAATCAATTAGTCATTTGATCACTATAAAAGAATCGGTTAGAGAGTCATTTGTTCATGAGCCAGACTTTACTGTTCACTCTGTAATCATTCGACTGATTCAGATTGTGAGTTTGACACTGTTTGTGAATCTTTTTTCACTGATTCATTACAAGGAATCAGTTAGTCATTTGTTCACTACAAAAGAATCGGTTAGAGAGTCATTTGTTCATGAGCCAGAATTTACTCTTCACTCTGTAATCATTAAACTGATTCAGATTGTGAGTTAGACACTGTTTGTGAATCTTTTTCGCTGATTCATTACAAGGAATCAGTAAGTCATTTGTTCACTACAAAAGAATCAGTTAGAGAGTCATTTGTTCATGAGCCAGACTTTACTGTTTACTCTGTTTTCATTAGACTGATTCAGATTGTGAGTTTGACACTGTTTGTGAATCTTTTTCGCTGATTCATTACAAGGAATCAGTTAGTCATTTGTTCACTACAAAAGAATCGGTTAGAGAGTCATTTGTTCATGAGCCAGACTTTACTGTTCACTCTGTAATCATTAGACTGATTCAGATTGTGAGTTTGACACTGTTTGTGAATCTTTTTGTCTGTCTTATTAGCCGTGAGCTTCTTTAAACGAGAGTGAATCCTGGTGTCTCAGTAAGTGTTTTAATCTGGCAGTGAGTGACCTGTTTTTGTGTGTGATGTGTGGAGTTGTTAGCTGCGTTAATGTGTTCGGTCATTTTATGTGCTCACTTTAAATACCGTTATC
Source organism: Cyprinus carpio (assembly GCF_018340385.1). NCBI lineage: Eukaryota > Metazoa > Chordata > Actinopteri > Cypriniformes > Cyprinidae > Cyprinus > Cyprinus carpio. The sequence continues at coordinate 1,433,139 of NC_056604.1, forward strand.
CTCCCTAATTGGGTTGAGCAATGAGACGAAAGCACTGGGGCCGAAAGTTGTTCAAGCACTAATAACCTGCAGCCGCTGCTATTAAAGAGAACCGAGATCCTTCCTCAGACTGATGCTAACCCACAGACCAGATGAGATCAGCTCACTTTAATCATAATGACAGCAGAGTAATTAGTAAATGACCGTTCACACTCTCATTACTGTCACTCTTATACACTAGAAGACTGTCAGAATGCAGAGTAAAGAAATAGATGAGAATTTAATCTCTGTATTTCTGGTCATATGATCTTTTGGTTTGTCTTTGATAAATAAATATTGAGTTAATAAATAATTATTTATTATTGAGTTATTAATTGTAATAAATAAAAAATTTATAAGGATACTTTTATTCTGGAAAATTCTTTCTGCTTTTTAAACAGTATTTTTTTTCTAAAATAAGTTTATGTATAAAACATTTCTTTTAAAACATTTAAAACAAAGTAGTATTTTTTTTCAAGCTGTAAATATGCATCCTGCTGATCAAAGCTGATTTATTATTATGTTAATAATGTGATGCTGATTTATTATTATGTTAATAATGTGTCTTCTGATAAATAATGTTGAGTTTTCTTTAGTTATTTTCTTTTAAAATATAAAGATAAAAAGATAATGCAAACACAATATTTGTGCAGTATTTTCCACATTATCAGACAGGATTTTTTAGGGTTTTTTTTGGAAATATTTGAATAATATATATATTTAAAAGTTTTTTATAAATTATTATATTATATTATATTATATTATATTATATTATATTATATTATATTATATTATATTATATTATATTATATTATATTATATTATATTTTTACTGTATTTTTTGGGCTTAGCATAGTTTCTCAAGACACATACATTTGCATTTTATTTATATTTATTTTAAAACTATCAGGAAGTAGCATTTATTGTAAGCTGTAAACATGCATCTTGCTGATCAAAGCAGATTTCAAATTTAATGATATAATGCATGACTCATAATGAATAATTGAAGAACAATTTTATGGAAATAATATAGATTTTCAGTAATGTGTTTTGCCGGTGGCCATTTCTGTCAATACGGCTGTGATTGATTGAGGTTTGTGATCGGATCGGATCGGTGAAATATTGCAAACACGGAAAAGCGCCGTTCTGCATTTGCTTCAAGCTGTTTTATCAATCCATTGTGCATGTATGAGCAGATATGTGTCTCACGAGACCAACAAATCACTGCTCGGATCTTCTGGATCCTGGATTTACGGTGAAAAGCAGGATCTGCGGCTCAGGTTTGGGCTCAGGGTCGTGGTCCTGTAGCGCCTGGCTGGAGTTCAGACATTTCTGAGGCTTTTTTACATTCGGTTTTGGTGGGAATTGAATGTTGAAGCCTGTAATAATTCATGAAGATGGATAGTAAGGAAAAATCAGGCACACAATCATCTCTCAAACTGAGCAGTGGAATTCCACATCAATGCGTTTAATTATGTGTTTAAATTGACACCATTACCTCGAGTTTAAATCACTGTTTACCTTCTTTATTTCCAGTGTGTGAACTCCACAAACTGATGCATCATCCAGTCAATTTTATACTGGAAACGTGCCACGTCAGATTGTTTTAAGTGTGTCTCTTGTAGCGATTAACCGCGAGCCGGTTGAAAATCAATTCAAATATCTGACGCTTCAAATCAGTTCAGATGCTAAACAAATCACAATTTATTAGGTGTAGGAGTTTATATGAATGTCTGTCTGAGGGGAACTTACTGTCTTTAGAGAAGTTTAGATGGTATTTTTTCTTTTCATCTTGCCTCTGTATAATGCATATTAAAGTTCATAAGTGCAGAGCTGCTTTGTTTACAGCGGAAACCAAGGAAACGCTTTAAGCTCCACCTGCTGGCAGAGAGTGAATCTGCGACTCGTTCAGCTCGTCTGCTGTTTCTGTTTCATAAAGATATTTTTTATGTATAGTTTCACAAAACTGAAGTCAAACCATTCTGATTTTGCTTCAAATTTCTAATTTAGATTAAAAACTGGTCATGTTGCATGTATGCAGCATCTTTGTTTGGATCATGATTAAAATGCAGTGGTTGCCTCTCATTTTAAATGGAAAGAGCACAGACAAAGCCTTGCTTTGTTTATATAAAGATATTTATTTTATTTGTATTACTTATTTATTTTATTTGGGGCTTGTTTTAAAATTTCAATTTTGTTTTGTTATTTGCATTTACATTATATTTAAATTTTGTCATTTAGCAGATGCTTTTATCCAAAGCGACTTATAAATGAGGACAATAGAAGCAATCAAAACTAACAAAGGAGCAATGATATGCAAGTGCTATATCAGTATATTATTACAGTGTTATATTTCAATTTCACAAAGAAATGTGCAGCATTCTGTCCAAGCAATAATAAAAGGGCACATTTAATTTATAATTTGTCTTAAATCTCATTTTGTAAAAAACATAAAAAACGTGAATCAATCGTGAATCAAATCGAATCGTGAGTTGAGTGAATCGTTACATCCCTAGTCTCTTATATCAGTGCACAGGAAATCAATTTACAGTGTAAAAATTCTAAAACACGGGTTCGTTTAACAGCAGAATTTAGGCCATTCACATTCAGTGATAAAATATCAGAATATGCATTGAATATTCATAATCCCCAAATTGTATTTAGTAAATGTTACTAATCAAAAATTAAGTTTTGATGTAGGAAATGATCTTTACTTAATATCCTAATGATTTTTGACATAAAAGAGAAATGTATAATTGTGACAATTTTTATTTATTGTTGGCTATTGCTACAAATATACCTGTGCTACTGATGACTGCTTCTGTGCTGCAGGGACACAAATTGTATTGGTTGTGTGTTGTAGTGTTAGTGTTGGAGTGTCAGGGTGTTCTTGTCTTTTCTCATGAAAGCGTCTCTGCTGTCCCGTGGAGGCGAGGATCTCACCTGGCCCTCAGCTCGCCCATGGGGCCGGTCATTAAGGGCTGTCAGAGGTCCGGCGCTCCGGGTCAGAGGGCTCCATCACCCCCGGGCTGCTGCATAATCACACCCAATATATTACACTGCTTTTTGGGGCATTGCATCTGATTTTGGCGTAGTATTGTGTAGGGATGTGCGATATTGACAAAAAATGTTATTAATGACATTCTGTTATTATTCTGGACTGCTGTGGACTGCTGACTCCTACAGTTTTTGATATTCTTTATATTCTGTGTGGTGGTCATTTCACAGCATTGATAGAAATGAATCTTTTCCAATAAATTTCAATTGATTTTTACCTTTTATGGGCATTTTTTACCTTTATAAAGCCATATTTTCCTGTAAAAGTGTGCATCATCTTTTGAGTCAAATTCTTACATTTAATCAGTTAGTTACAATAATAAGACATTTGGGTTGTTGCCAAGCAAATTAAATCAATTGGTGTTCTGTAACATCAAATACACAAAATAATGATCTTTAAAACAGCATCATATTACCCCTTTAAAAAAATGAAAGTATACTTTAAATGTGAGATTAAAACCACCAGTAGGTGGCAGCAAGTCTCTGTTAATAAGTGAGTCATTGAGATTGAACCGAATCATTTTTAAACGGTCGATTAATTCAGGAACGAAACACCGTCATGTTGCTCAGAGACACAAAACAGAGCTGTGGCTGATTTTGGAATTATTTTTGTTGTCAAAATAGAGAAAAACAGGAAATATAGTGTCTAAAACGCAAGTCTCTTAATTAACCCCTCGTTTATTGAAGTGTTGTAAAAAATCAACATCACATTTGTAATCATGGTCATTTTTGGAGAGAAAACAATGGCACTCTTCGTTTGAAATTGATTAACAATATGCAATTATAAATATACATTTTCTGCCCCCATGTCTTGAATTTGTGATCATTCTAAATGCATTTTTGATAGACTGAATCATGCAGTGATATTACACACTGTAAATGTGCACTAGTCTAACCTACCAGACTTCTGTAGATGTGTTTTGTTTGGTTTTTGCTATATAATCGATAATGTCAAATCACACATTGCTAAAACAACAATTACGAAATTACCACAGATGATATATATTGCACACCCCTAGTATTGTGCTGGTTTACACACATTTTGCATTAATTCAAGAACTATTTGAAGCAGAAATCAAAAAGCTGTCATCATTTACTCGCCCTCATCATGTTGTTCCTAAACATGCCGTTTTGTGCTTCACGGGAGATAGATAATGTCCAAGCATCTGTTTCCAATATCAGTACAGTGATTTACACTGTCAAGGTCCAAAAAGTGGTCATAAAAGTTATACGATCTCGTTGTGTGAGGAACAGAATAAAATATAACTGGTTATTGAGGAAAAATGTTCAAAAATGTGCATTTTTTTGCGATCTGAAGTGACGTCACACCTGATATTAAGCAGATAAAGCTATCGTTCTTGAGTTAAAAACAAACGAAAGAAACATTTGAGAACGGCAGCAAAGATGAACTACTGTACTTTTATCATTTATGCATTTTTATCATTCTTTTTTCTCCTTTTTTAAACTTGACAGTAAAAATCACAGGCATTCTGCTTAACATCTCTGTGTTTTACTGAAAGATAAAAATAAGGCATGAGGGTGAATACTTTCAGTTGTGTAAGAAATCAGTGTTATTTTTTTCCCAAATGTTATTTTTTCAAAATTCTGTGTTTTCTTTCTTTAATTTGTCTGGATTCAGTTTTAATGGGTTAGTTGGTAATAATTAAAAAGCATGTCTAATCAGTAGATTTTATAAAACTTCAGTCTATCTTTTAAAATGGAATCAACTGAAAACATAACATTGCATTTTTTTTGTCAAAAGAATTTAACAACATACTTTCTAATGTATTTTCCCCTATATAGGGTACAACAGGGCTAAAGGCACATTTGATATTATTTTGATCTAAACCACTAGATGGCACAAAAACATGGTGTAGCACTTTCCAAAACATCCGCTTTTCAAGGTGCACCTGTATATTTGTCTGACCCTTGAAGTTGATTCTGTGCTCACTTTATCTAATATTTTACGTTATTTAAAATGTTGTAGATTTAAGTAGCAAATTAGAATCGCTAAAATTAATGCATATATTTTGAGACAAACAATTTACAGTTTTAAGATAAATAAAGCAACAGTATTTAAATAACGCAAGAATATGTATAAAAGCGCCCCTGCTGTTGGAGCTAAAGGCACACAGTAATTAACATGATAATTAATAGATTGCTGACTTTTCCATTTGTTGACATGACATGATTAAATTCAGATGGTAAATATCATTTATTATGTTGGGTGTCCATATTAGAGATAATCACAATGTTTAGAATGTAACCATCATATTGAAAAACATGATATGATCATATAACAAAATATAATTTGTTGTTACTACTGTAAATATATATTCAATTATTATTGGATCTCCTTCAGTGCCTTCAGAATCTTTACTTATTAAAATTATTTTGTTTCTGTATTTTAAACTATATTTTTCATATTAACATTTTAATGAATATACAGCAGGTAAAATAAGTATCAAACATGTCACCATTTTTCTCGGTAAATATATTTCTAAAGGTGCTGTTGACATTAATTTTTCATCAGATGTCGATAACAACCCAACTAATCCATATATACAAAGAAAACAAAACAAATAAGTTCAGAAATAAAGTTCTGTGTAATAACACAGGGAAATTTAGCTGATTTTAGTATTTGTATCAATACTGTTAGCCTTTTACCACGTGTGTGTTGTAACCTCATACATCTAAAAGATTTTTAAACAAAATAAACAATTTTGAATGATTTATTATATATATATATATATATATATATATATATATATATATATGTATATTTACATAATTCTGTTTAAAAATATATCAGGTCAATGAAATATTTACATATAGATATAATTTTATATTTTCTAAATCAAAATTGAATTAATATATAAGTATAAAATATAAACATAAATATAAAAATGAAAAGTAATAAATGTGTGATTGATATATTTTGTGTCTCATTTGCATGTAATGTTTTTATTATCAATAGTAATATATTAGTCAAACTTTCTTTGTTAAACTGAACTTTTTGTGGTTGATATTGTGATTTGAACTTTGATTAATTGTGCAGCCCTACTAATGATTAATTAATTCAAAATTGCCACAATTCCACAGCGAATTCCATTTTTAATTTCCTTTTTTTTCCAACTGAATTACTCTATTCTGGCTTTGTGTGTTTTTGCATTGCATAAATTCTAATGTCCTGTTTTGTGCTGAACTGGCCCTTTAAGAGCTGCAAATATTTCCAAAACAAGTGGAGCATGACAAATAGCGCAAATTAAGCCAAACTCCTGATTTTTCTCAATCCAGTCTGCAGTGTGTTTCATTTGTGCAGTGAAGGTGCATGGGTCATTTCTCTGAGCGTGTGTGTGTGTTTTTAACCAGCTTTGGATTAGAGTGTGTGTTTCGAGATAAAGCTGCGCTCTATGTGTGTGTGTTTTTAAATTAAAGCAGCATGCATTCACTCCAGCCATTGAATCAACAGCACAGGAAATTGAAAACACTGTATGCTTCAGTGCTCAGAGCGGCCGGATCAGACGGACAATTTTTACTTCCGCTAGTGTCTGCAGCTTAAGTCTCACCAACAATATATTAGAGTCCATGAATGCTCCCCGCAATTCACCTCTGTAATCCACAGTAAGAGTACACATATACATGCAATGCTTTTCGTCTGACTTCACGTGATTCATGTTTTGAATAGATGAGATTTAATATCTGTACGGTTTCCAGTTGCTTTAATACCTGAAGCTACACAATCAGCTCTGAATTCAACATTTCACATGTAGTTTGAGTAAAACTCAAATAATAATTGGTTTGCATTTTGACATTAGTCTTTTGTGGAAATGTAAATTTTTATATTGTTTAGAATTAATGTAGCTTTTATGAGCTCATAGTAAGTAACACTCAAGTGTGGATTTTATAAATTACTTTTATAAATTAATTTATCACCCTGCAGAACCATTTAAATATTAAATTGAATAAATGAATAAATGATTAAATACAATTAAGTGTATATTATATTAAAGTGCATGTTAAATTAAGAGTAAATACATTTTATAAATTTAAAATAAAATAAAATAATTAAATTAAATTAAGTGTATATTACATTAAAGTATACATTAATTAATTAAGCATAAATAAATTATATTAAATAATTTTATTAAAAAGTAAATAAAATAATAAAGTATTTTTTTAAATAGAATGTAATGCTAAATGTAATGTTAAGTGCAAATAAATAATTAAATTAAATAGTAGAATTAACTAAAATTAAAATTAAAATATTTAAAATTACATTTAAAAAAACTACAATTACATTATTAAATTAATTAAATTAAGTGTACATTAAATTAGGTATAGACCTACATTAAATTAAGTGTACATTATAATAAAATTTTAATTAAATTAAAAAAACGCAGCCATACTGATATTATTGTATGACGCATTTTATTTGTGCGGATATTATAGACAGACAAACCTAAATTTATTCTGACACCTTCAACATTTCTCACATTATCAGAGTTTATTCATTTTAGTTT
>NC_056604.1:1448236-1455736 GCF_018340385.1 Cyprinus carpio
GTCATATAAATCATGCACCAATGCATATATTCTTAATAATGCTGATACTTATTTTCTTTTGTAAAATATTACTTCTTATTTTTGCTTTTCTTTTGTTCTGAAGAGTTTCATAAATCTCACCAAACCTGTCAAGAAATGTCACCAAAATCAGGAGTTAAGAAATTAAATGCATTAAAAAATAAACAATATTTAGTTGAATATTAAGGTTTTTTGTTTGTTTGTTTGTTTTTTGCATTAATATTATTTTCATGGCATTTAAAAATATTTCCCTCTAATTCTAATTTGTAGTATTGCAAAAAAAAAAAAAAAAAATGCAAGTATTCTTAACAATGCTAAGGCGTCTTTCCCTTTTAGGATCACTGATAATTGAGTTTTTTTTTTTTTTTGTATGGTTTGTGTTATTTTCATAATAATAAAGCATATTTCCCTCTGATTGTTATTCATCAAAATGCGAAAAAAAAAAAAAAAAAAAAAAAAAAACCTCAAAATTGTTGCAATTTAAAAAGCAATTTAAGCATGCAATGGCATGTTCCTTAATTTATGCTATTTTTTTACAGAAACAAAACACAGTGAAATTATATAGCTATAATATTACAAAATAATAAAAAAAAAAAAATCAAGGAAGTCATAATATTCTGCACCAGTGCAAAAATTCTTAATGTTAATGCCTCTTTTCCTAATGTAAATATAATTTCTCATATGTGCTTTTCTTTTGCTTGTCGGGGTGAAATACGACCTGAACATGTTTCCAATCATTCAGTCACAAAACAAATGATGATTGTCATGATTTAGGAATTTTGATGAGTGGAAATAAAGGTGCGTGAACAGTTAAAGTGAATGAATTATGGCTGTGACTCGCTGAACACTGGCAGGCCTTTGTTCACTTCTCTGTTCTGAGCCCAGTTCACCATCCAAAGCTGCATCCACATTACTGACCACATCCAGACCCACTGCTGTTTTACTGAGTTCACAGTGTTAAAGAGAAGACGACGAGCTGCCAAACACTGTGAGCTCCAATCTCATGTTGATGAATCGTTCTCTGCTGTTTTCAGTCGATGCATGAACAAAACATAACAAACATTGCTATAATGTAGCACTTACTGTCCGATAATCACAATAACCGTTGTGCATTTTAACTTGTGATATGAAACAATGTTTCAGCTTTCAAAAAATGTCTGTTCAACTCACTTTTCAGCTAGAAGAAAAAAAAAAAACTCTAGAAAGAAGCATTATGATAAATATATGCGCTATATTACACTATATGTCCACACAAAATTAAAAGAAATAAGAAATTATATGTTGCATAAAGAAAATATATTGTAGAGTTTATTTGTTGCATTAAGGATCATTGATTTTTTTTTTTGCATTGTTTTGCATAATTTGCATGAGGATAAAACACATTTCCTACCAATTCTTATTGCCATAATGCAAATGAATAAATAACATAAAATAAATTAATTAATTAATGAATGTGATGCATCAGTGATCTGTTAAATTCTTATTTATTTATTTATTGGCAAAATATTTATTCACCATGCATACAACAATGCAGTATGTGATTTAATCATTTATGCCGATTTAAATGAATCATAATGAAAATAAGAGTAGTAGTAATAAAAAAAAAAAATAGAAATATAATAGAAATAACAATCATTGATAATTTAGGTTTGCATTGCAGTGTTTTGCATACTTTTCATGACAGAACACATTTCCATCAAAGTCTCTTTGCCATAAAATAATAAAAAAAGTAATTTATGTAATGCATCAGTAAACTTTTATATTTTTATTTGTTTATTTACTGGTGAAATATTCATGAAGCATGCATAAAAGAAACATGCCAAGAAATGTCACAAGAAATAAGAAATTATATGTTGCATGAATAAAATGAAATTGTTTTGTATTTTTTTTAAAACATTTCCCTGTAATTCTCATTTACATTAATGCAAAACATCACAATATACTAATATATGTGTCATGAAGAAAATGCACCAATGCAATTGAATCGAATGCGTGCTTGTGAATGGAAATGGGTCTGAATGGTGAAATTTGAGTGTGTTTGTAGAGTCAGGGCTGGAGAGATGGATGAGTGTCCTGCAGAGGTCACTGAGATCTTCTAGAAGCTTCTCATTCCCCTGATGTCTTGAGATGGATGAGCCGCTGGTCTTTCTCTCGTTCGCTCAGATGACCTTTAAGATGCAGGCAGCAGAAGCCGTGTGATGTATGGACTCGAACACCATCTGAGTGCTGTGTAAATAAAGCCGAGTGGGAAAGTGCGGCAGAATCCTCGTCGTGAAGCGCTCAGGTGAATGTGACGGGCGGCGCTTGACCTCTGACCCTGCCGGCTGACGGAGAGGACGCTTCTCTTATTGAGTTTGTTCAGCCATTAGTCGCATCAGCACAGATTCAATTTGTCTCTGTATTGCCGGGGGATTTGATTAAATGCATCTTCCTTTTGCATAAGGTCAGAGGTCATATTGAGGAGACGAGCTGATTGGATGCAAGATTAAAACTTCCATGAAAGTTCTGATGCGTTTAATCAATCAGTGCAGCATTCCATTCTATTCTATTTTATTCTATTCTATTATGAACACTGATTATATAATTCTAATAATACAATATTGCAACTATAACAAATATTAGAACTTCCAATCCATTGTCCTAAAGTTGTTATACTGGTTTAATTATTCAGTGCTATAATATAATATAATATAATATAATATAATATAATATAATATAATATAATATAATATAATATAATATAATATAATATAATATAATATGCGTAATATTAAAATATGCAATAATTACAATATTATAAATATTATTGCAGTTTTAATTTAAATTTTAATATATTGAATATTTAAGTCTATTAAAGTCCAAAAGATATTACTAGTTATTCAGTGCAATATTTTAAATAATATTATTTATAATACATTACAATACCATATCATATATCATATCATAATCATATCTCAGATATGATATATCATCTCTATATCTCTATCATATATCAGATCATGTATTATATCATATAATATCACATAACATCTCATATCATATATCAGATCATGTATTATATCATATAATATCACATAACATCTCATATCATATATCATACCATATCATATATCAGATCATATATCACATCTCATATCACATATTATATATTTTATCATATGTTATATCACATCACATATATCATATCATATCTCTCATATCTAATGTAATATATGCAATTTTAATGTAAATATAGCTTAAGTCTATTAAATTGACTATTTAATTTCATAATTCATGTTTCTGATCTTAATGTGATTCTAACTGTTATCAGTGAATGTTATTGTTCCTTTCATTAAAATAATAATAATAATATCTTATCCTGCCTCTGAAATGATTTTTAATTTCTGTTGATGTAATCAAGGCTGCACATCATGGGAAAGTAATGTTAACTGTTAATATTATAGAAAAGGTTTCATGTTTCAATCAAACTCCACTCAATAGAAAATATGTTAGATGTGTTTGTGAGTGTTTCTGACATGTGTATGTTTATGTCTGTGTAATGGTTTTATGACATTCCTGTATTAACTTTAATAGAATGAACATGCTCAGCTGTACTGAGGTAGAAATAAACACAATAAAAAAATCACAGCAACAACCTGCCAGAAGAAACTAATGTTCAGTAAATTATGATTTTTATGATTAATGACAGTGAGAGCCTGATATCTCTGTGATATGCAGATGCAGCTCATTAATATTTAATTAAACTGAGGTGTGTCTCAGGTGTGTGAGTATCGGCTATCTCTCCTGCTTCGTGTGTGTATTATTTGATTTCATTTGTTTTATATATACATTTTTAATTGTTTCTTTATTATTTTTTTCATTCATTCATTCATTCATTCATTCATTTGACATCTCCTGTATTGAATTTAGGGCTTTTATTCTTTATACATACATAATATATAAAATTTTGTTCATTCATTTGTTCGTTCATTCATTCATTTGTTTGACATCTCCTGTGTTGCTTGTTTGAATTTAGGGCTTTTTTCTTTATACATATATAATATACAACATTTTGTTTGTTTGTTCGTGCATTCATGCATTCATTCATTCATTCATTCATTCATTCATTCATTCATTCGTTCATTTGTTCATTCATTTGTTTGACATCTCCCGTATTGCTTGTTTGAATTTAAGGCTTTTTCTTTATACATATATAATATACAAAATTTTGTTCATTCATTCATTTGTTCATTCATTTGTTCATTCATTCATTCATTTGTTTGACATCTCCTGTATTGCTTGTTTGAATTTAGGGCTTTTTTCTTTATACATATATAATATACAAAATTTTGTTTGTTCGTGCATTCATTCATTCATTCATTCATTTGTTCATTTATTTGTTTGACATCTCCTGTATTGCTCGTTTGAATTTAAGGCTTTTTCTTTATACATATATAATATACAAAATTTTGTTCATTTGTATGTTTGTTCATGCATTCATTCATTCATTTGTTTGACATCTCCTGTATTGCTTGTTTGAATTTAGGGCTTTTTTCTTTATACATATATAATATACAAAATTTTGATCATTCGTTTGTGCATTCATTCATTCATTCATTCGTTCATTCATTAATTCATTCATTCATTCATTCATTTGTTCATTCATTTGTTTGACATTTCCTGTGTTGCTTGTTTGAATTTAGGGCTTTTTTCTTTATACATATATAATATACAACATTTTGTTTGTTTGTGCATTCATTCATTCATTCGTTCGTTCGTTCGTTCATTTGTTCATTCATTTGTTTGACATCTCCTGTATTGCTTGTTTGAATTTAAGGCTTTTTCTTTATACATATATAATATACAAAATTTTGTTCATTCATTCATTTGTTCATTCATTCGTTCATTCATTCATTCATTCATTCATTCATTTGTTTGACATCTCCTGTATTGCTTGTTTGAATTTAGGGCTTTTTTCTTTATACATATATAATATACACAATTTTGTTCATTTATTCATTCATTCATTTGTTCATTCATTTGTTTGACATCTCCTGTATTGCTCGTTTGAATTTAAGGCTTTTTCTTTATACATATATAATATACACAATTTTGTTCATTTATTCATTCATTCATTCATTTGTTCGTTTGTTCATGCATTCATTCATTCATTTGTTTGACATCTCCTGTGTTGCTTGTTTGAATTTAGGGTTTTTTCTTTATACATATATAATATACAAAAATGTTTTCATTCATTCATTCATTCATTCATTTGTTTGTTCGTTCATGCATGCATTCATTCATTCATTTGTTTGACATCTGTGTTGCTTGTTTGAATTTAGGGCTTTTTTTCTTTATACATATATAATATACAAAATTTTGTTTGTTCATTCGTGCATTCATTCATTCACACATTCATTCGTTTACACATTAATTCATTCATTCATTCATTTGTATGACATCTCCTGTATTGCTTTTTTGAAATTAGGGCTTTTTTCCACCAGAACTGGTTCAAGTGCAAGTTACAGGGAAAACAATAATGCCTGCAGTGTTTAGGAGATCGTGTCTCAGTGTTTTGACGTGTGTTTATTCCTCTGTGTTTCTCAGGTGACGGATAAGTCAGTGCAGGCGTTTGCGGAGAACTGTCCGGATCTGCAGTTCGTGGGCTTCATGGGCTGCTCTGTGACGTCTCAGGGCGTCATTCACCTCACCCGGGTAAGAGATGTTCGAGTGAATCACCTGCTAATGAGCCGCTTTGATTCAACTTCACAAAGACAAGTTATTTTTTATTTTGCCTTCACTTTCAAATCTCATTAATGTGTAATGAGGTGAATCGTAAAATGTTGAAGATCCAGCACACCCTGCTGTTTGCACATTAGCATGCTAATGAGAGAAAGTTATCTTCAGCTCACCGGCGCAGCAGAAGAGCTGCTGTAATTGCCTGGATGGAAATTATTATGATATTCTTGCTCTTTGTGTTTTGTTTTTGGCCCAATTTGTCCTCAACGACGTCTTCTGGAGACACAAACTAGGCCATCAGGAACCTAAAATTCAGTCAAATTATATCCAACATGCTTCTGTCATATATAAATGATAAAAAAAAAAAAAAAAAAAAAAAAAATATATAGATATATATATATATATATATATATATATATATATATATATATATATATATATATATATATTTATTTATTTATATACAGTATACAGTATTATATTACAATGTTGAATATTAAACATTATAACTTAAAGTCCAAATGTTGTAATGTTAGTTTAATTATTTAGTCCAGTATTTTAAATCTGTTATAATAAAATCTACTCTAATATAATATACAATATAATATAATATAATAATATAATTTTGTTATGTTGAAATCTGCTGAAAAGCACATCATTAATTTTTTATGTGCTTTTTTCTTTTTATATTTTTCTTTTTATTAATTTTTTTGTTATTGTAAAATTTCTATTTAAACATTCTAATTTATTTTCAGTGCTTTTATTAAGGTTGAAGTAATTTTATTTTGTGCTTTTGTCTGTTGTAAATATTTTTTGTGATTTATATTTAGCTTTTTTCAGTTTTGGTTTTAATTTTAGCTTCAGTTTTAAGTTTTTAAATGTTTTTTAAGCTTGTTTTTGAATTGCAATACTTCTATAGTTTTTCTTAATATTTAAAAAAATATTTTTTATATAGTATAGAATATTTTTATTAATGGTTTTTATTTTTATATTTTCTGTTTTCATTTGAAGTTTAATTAAGTTTTAAATTTTATTTAAGTTTTTCATCTAATATTTATATTTTATTTCTCCTTCTTTCAATTGGTCAAGTTGATTTTTAATCATTTTAGTTTTAGTTAATAATAAAAGTCATCCATGTATTCCATGCATAAAAAGTTTGTGTGCTACAGACTGCATGAGTCATGTATGCACGAATCATTTTAAAGATTCAGTTCAAAGGAATCATTTGTGAGTGTTCTGGAGCTGATTCAGTTGATGCGTGTTGAGCGGTGAATCTGTGAATCAGGCCACTGGTTCCTGAAGCGAATCTCTAAACTTTCTTCAGGACTGTGACGGCTGACTCTGGTTCTGCAGCAGCGGGAGTTGCTAAAGATATCATTACATTATACAATTCAGCTGGTGGCATCAGCAGGCACAATAGTTATTTAAATGAAGTCCCAGCTCCGTCTCTCCTTGGACACACATTTCCATTTCACTCCACTTCAGAGCTGCGAATGTGAAATAAGTGGGTTCTCCACCAGAGGGACGGTTTTTATTCAGATCATCAAAGCTCCGGGCCGTTCTCAGGTGTGGATTATATTTATAAAGCCCTGAAGAGAAATAAATCAATCTGAGCTCAGAGGAGGAGAGCGAAGCGTGCAGAATGTGAGACGATGACTCCTTCGTGACCTGATTGCTTTAGTTTCACCTTCTAACGCTGATGGCTTTGTATGATCAAGTGTTTTGAAACCGTGCTGTGTCTCGTTTAGCTGCTTCTTCACTCAT
>NC_056604.1:1460736-1560736 GCF_018340385.1 Cyprinus carpio
CACACTTAAACATGTGCATTAGTCTCTCCGGACGGCTTTATGCAGAAGAGCAGTTTCACTCATTTAACTAATAGACCAACTGATAGCTTGCGCTTAATAGTGAATATAGTCACAGCTAATTAGGTGTGTTCACTATATTCATTATATAATCATAGAAGTCTGTTGTATAATTTAGAGGTTCTCAAACAGGAGGCTTCGAAATGACTTAAAACAAATACCAGCTTTAAAATAAGCTAAAATATCAAGATATTTCTTTTGTTTGTTTCTTTTTGTTATATATATGTGTGTGTGTGTGTGTGTGTGTGTGTGTGTGTATTTACATCTAAAATGTAATTTGTGTAACTTTATTACAATAAACCTACTTGGAGTTAAGCAAGTTTATTTTTTAATCTTATTGAGTTTTAATTTTTTAATAAAAAATAATGAATAGATTTAATTGTGTTGATTTAATTAAATTAATTTTATTATATGTTTTGATTAAATTCATAAAAAAATTGAAATTATTACAATATTAAAGTTAGGCCTGTCGCGATAGTCAAAAAATCAATTAATAGCACGATAAAAAAAAATGAGCTCGATAATGTTTCCGGTCGCGATAATTTCTTATTTCAATTTTATTTTTTTTTTTTTAATGTAACGTCATGATGTGGGGTTAGTCTGGAGCGCAGCCCGTGCACACACCGCGGCAGAAAACACCCTCTCCGATGGCACAGATGTCCCGGGAATAAAGAGATAACGTCTTGCTAGAGCGGCCAGCTTTGGGAAGCGCCTTTCATTTGCTTGTGGATGTTTCCGTCGAAAGTGATATTGCATTGTACTTGCACTACTGCTTTATTTTAATACCGCGTCGCATATTTTGCAAGTAACTTCGTTGCCCTTTCTGTCTTAATGGTCCCACATAGTAGCCTACTTTTCGCTCGCTTCTTTTGGCTTGCTCAGCTAAATATGTTTGTAGGCGTGTGGTTGCGCGTGTCAACGCGCCCAGTGAGTTAACCACTGATCTATATATAAATCAGTGGAGTTAACATATATATAGAGATATATTATTACCATGCAGCAAAAAAAAAAATAAAAAATAAATAAATAAAATGTTAACATGTCGCGCCTAAAAACGCGTGGAAAACGCTAGCGCGCCGCTTTCTCCTCCTTTCCAAAGCGCTCGGGAAGTTGCGCTCCTGAGGCGTCTGTCGTTGCTAAACAGCCATCAGCTGCGATCGCCGTTACAAGGAAATTTCAGCAATGGATTTCCACCACCGAAAAACCCTTGCTGTAACTCTTATACAAGATTTATTTACGAAGAAAAGTAAAAAACTCCGGAGTGTTTGGCTGCACCCCATTTTTCAAAAACAGCGGGGAATTTCACCCCGAAGGAAGCTGATTGAGTTGGTTCTGGTGCTCTTGCGTCATTCTGAAAAGTTGAGATGTTTTTAACTAGATGCGGTGTGGACGCGCCTGGAAAAAACGAGCGCGTCGCTTCCATTATGAGCGCGCATACCGCGCGTCTACATTTGATATAACGAACTTGAGCGCCCAAAAGACGCGATATGTGAACGGCCCCTTCATTGGTCAAAATGTTTACTTTCGGTTAATGGTAAAACGGGGTCAAATATGAGCATCACTAACTGGCATATAAAACAGTTGCTCGGAATCTGCCAGAAAATCTCTCTCTCTCTCCGTCTCTCTCTCCTCTCTCCTCTCAGGTCTCTCTCTCTCTCTTGGTGGACATAGACGGCAGTTCACTTTTGCTTTATTTGACAACAAAGCTTTATGCTGGAGAAATTATTTTTCAAAAATAGTTTTTTTGCATATGGCCTGTTGAGGCTTTGTTTGTTTACAAAGGTCATAACTGGCACTATTTATGTCTGAGTCTAATGTTTAATATTTTTTGAAGTGCAATTTTCTTTACATCCATTTTATTTATTGATTTTGGTTGTTTCTGGTATTTATTCAAGTGCATTGTTTTAACAGAGACTGACAGTCCATTGCTTTTATTGTTTGTTTTTTTTTTTTGGTTGTTTTGTTCATTTATGTGGAGAGCTAAAATGTTTTTCCGTTTTTCAGTGTTAAATATTCTTTAGAAATAAAAGTTTATTGATCTTTGAAAAGGTGTACCTGCATTAGTATGCTGTTATCATTATATTAGTTGAAACTGGTCTTCAATATTATCGTTTATTGCAATAATTTCTTGGACAATTTATCGTCCAGCAAAATTTGTTATCGTGACAGGCCTAATTAAAGTGCTTTGGGCATTTTACTATGAATCTACTTTTATTTATTTATTTCTTCATGTATTTATTTATTCCTTCATTCATTCCTAGATTTAAAATAATTGATTTGAAAAAAAAAAAAAAAAATCATTTTCATTAATTCTTATCCAGTAAATCACGAACGACTAGAAAAGTCATAAAGTCATGCAAATTTGAACAAGTTAATTCGTTAAATAAGTCGGATCCCTGAATAATATTAACCTCTTAAAATTTCTGGAATTCTGAAATGTAATTATTTGAATTATGTTTATTATGATTTTAGTCACTTTTGTTGTGTGTGTGTGTGGTTTTACCCATTTTTTTAACAAAAAAAAAATATTAATTTTTATTTTAGTTATTATAGTAAGTTAAACTAAAGGGAAATTAAATGTTGCCTTGGCAACTAGCTGAAATATATATTTTTCATTTCATTTAAGCAGCAAAAGTTATTTATTAATTTTTTTAATGATTTTAGTTTTAGTTAACTTTAAAACAGTCCTGCTATAGACTCATTTTAATCTTATCGAATCCATATTAATTTATGGACGCTTTAAATTTTTTGAGTATGAAAGTGTGAATGTTTTTGTGGATGATGTGAGGCGTTGGAGTCATAAATGTTGAGAAGCGCTGTGTAATAATTCACATTCACAGTGGTTTTGTGAGAATCTGTAGCTGATCCTCCTGCGTATAAATCACACGTGTGACGATGAATAACTTGGACTAATGTTATTTCATCTGCTGGAATCAGCGTCTGTGACTGGAGAATGTGAGGATGTTGTTGATATTTCTGCTGTAACGTATGGATTTACAGCCGCCGCAGGCGTTAACACAATATTGAATTTACAGTCCGCCCCAGATACAGTGCCGTTGTTTTATGATTTCTGGATTTATTGGAGATGTGGTTGGCCAATATCACATCAGCGCTGAGGATTCTCACCCCTGACCTATCATGAAGCGCTGATTGATTTCTCCACAGCATTCCCGTCGGGTTACAGTACTGCTGGGATCAGGCCGAGGTGTTGGTTTGGACTGAGAACATGCTGTAATTTACACTGATTTGACTTCTATACAACCGGATTCATGAGCGCTGACGCTCAACCAGTCCTGGATCAAACCAGGCCTTATGAGGAAAAACATGATAAATGTAGAAACAAAACTATGAAGAGAAATTAAGACATGTTTATGTGTTTGATGTCAACAGTAGGTCAGAATGACCCGATTTATTTAATTCATTTTCCTTATTAGCCAAATTTGAGATCCAAGGTGGATTGAGTAAAAAAAAAAAAGAAAAAGTGTATTTAAAAAATCATATATTATTTAATATACATGTATTAGTTTAATATAAATTATAATCTTGTATTTGTATTTGTAAAAAAAAAAAAAAAAAAAAAAATATATATATATATATATATATATATTATGTATGTATGTAATATTTTATTAAATTAAAAATAATATAATGTTAATATAAAAAAAAATATGGTCTTGCTATGGACTCATTTTAATCTGTTTTAATACAAGTACATTCTTAATTCTCTAAATTAAAAAATATATATATATTGTTGTGGATAATGTGAAGCTTTGGAGTCCTAAATGTTGAGAATATTATATAATATTTAAAAAGAATAATATACATGTCTATTAATTTATATGTAGCATATGTATGTAATATTTTAAGTAAATTATAATATTATATTTGTTTGCGTAAAAAGAAATGTGTCTGAGGATTTTGAAAAACATTTATTTAAAAAAAAGCATTTTAAAATAAACTTGATAATATTTTTAATAGTGTACTCTTTCTATAATATTTGTTAAATCTAAAAACGTGTGTGAGAATTTTAATTAAGAAAATACATTTATTAAATTATGTTAATAATTATATATCATTATAGATTAGGTATTGTGTGTGTATATATAAAATGAATTCCTGTTCTTATTTATTTATATTTTTTACATTGGCAGTTTTACCTGCATGTGACTTGCATAAACTCATTTTAGTACATTTCGAAGTTACATTTAAAAAGAAGAAACTGCAACATTGTAACAATATCAGTCTGTGTTTCAGAACAAAGCAAACGGTCGAGGTCTGAAGGTGTCGATAAATCCATGGGAATAAGCGCTCAGATGTGTTTATTAATGGAGAGTGATGTCTCGTGCTTCTGATCGTCTTCATTCAGGGTTTGGTTTGGATGAAGCTCTGGCTCTCAGTAATGGATGTGTGAATGAGGTGTTCTTCTGGACCCTCACCGCTGGATCAGCCCATCCTTTCCTCGCTCTGATGTTTTGATTTGCACCGCGGCTAAATGAACGATGCTTTCGGAGCGTGAGTGCCGTGTGTTTGCCGGCGGAAGCCCTGGAGAGCGCCACTTAGCTGGGTTTCTCCAGCTGTATAAACGGGTCGAGTGTGAAAGCAGTTTGAGTCGCTGTGAATGAGAGGCTCTGCTAAGCAAATAGCTAATGTAATAAGGTTAAGCGCTTCTCAAAACTTCCTGCATTTAGAGAGACAGACTGCTTTTGCTTCATCACTTCAGCTCATAACACGTGAGTGTTTTCTGATTGTTTTGATGTGTAAGAGATTTTTAAAATTTTTTAGATTTTGGTAAGATTTTAGTAATTTGGATATATATATATATATAGAAAAATATATTCAGCCTTACCTATGTCTCACATATTTTTGGGACTGAATTTTGTTGATAAACATGAATATGTATGTCTATGGATGAACCTGACAAAATAGATCACTTTTTAAAGTAATATAAAAAAAAAAAAAAAAAAAAAAGAATTTTACACATATGCATGCTTTAATACGATCAAAATAAACCTCATTAATTAATGAATTTTTAAGAGATATAAAACGCTTTGTATGTATAGTGTACCATTTAGTGTCAAATTCAGATGTAAAATTGTCTATGAATTTATATAAGTATCAAATATTGATTACTTTAAGTCTATATAAAATGAATTATTTATATGTATTAATATTTAGTTATACACACACGTGTTTTAAAATAGTATAATATATAATTCACATTTTAATTGTATATTTTTATGTATTTTTATGTATTTTATTATATAATATATAGTTATATTGCAATAATAATAAGTAATTTACATTTTAATTATATATATTTATATACAGGGCTTGACATTAACACCCGCCAACCCGCCAAATGCGTGTAGATTTTGCTCGTGGCGGGTAACACAGTGACTCCAACTAGCCACTTTGGCGGGTTGAATAATTGCCAGTGTGTGAGTTGGAGGCTAAGTATAAGTTTTTTAGAGCATATATTTTTTCTCTCGAGAATCTGTGTGTGGGGTTTTGAGAGTTTCACTCTCCGTCAAGCGATCTGTGATATTTCTCAGTTCATCTCAATGGATGCGCAGCGCACCTGTATTTAATGTACCATAAACTCTAGTGTGAAGGCACACAAAGCGCCGTCACTTTCTCTCTCACACACACACGCAGAGACCAAGAGAGAGAGAGAGAATTGACTCGCTACATTTAAACAATATTCTTTGTTGTATTTTCCTGTCAAAATAACGGCGTTCCTATGGAAGTCTTCAGCTTTTAAGAACAGCCGAGTTTTCCGGTAGTGGGTGGTGTTAATGCGCAAACGGCAATCCCATTGGCTGGCGCTCACCTATTATCGTCCCTGTTTTGATTTCAGCAAATCAGTTCGAGCGAACGCACAAAACCTGATTAATATTCATGAATCCAGCAGCTCATTAATCCTTAGTAATCCTTAGTGTGTTTTATAGTTCTTATTATTAGAATTCGTTTCATGTTATCTTATCAGTATTTTTGTTTTGATGAATCCAGTTTTTCTTTAATCCTTTTTTTTTTGTCAGAAACATTGAATGACAGAAAAAACAACCACCTCTCAATCAGTCTGGCGAGTAAACTAAAGTATTTACTAGCCAATGGCGATTCAATTGCCAAGGTGTCCGTAGAGGGTTGCAACCTAACCAGTAGTCATTATTAGGGTCTGAGCACAAAAATGACACAAACTGAAATGTGTTCTTTATGATGAGAGGAACGTTCCCCTCAAATTTTAATGAAGATAAAAGCAACTTTGTCCGAACCATGGCATGCATTTTTCGTGAGGTTTCGAGACTGTCCTACTTTCCATTGCAACTTGTAACAAAGAATTTCCCAGTGTGTTCAATAAAGTAATTCTGAGTCTGATTCCTGATATTTGAAAACAGACAGTGTTTCTAATGCTAAAGGTTTTTTTTTTTTTTTCAGTTTAGTTTTTTATCTTTTTTATTAATCTTCTACATCCATGCACCACTTTTATTATGCAATAAGAAGCTACTTTTTATGTCTTTATCTTAATACATGGATTTTTTTTAAAAAAGGAGCTTTACACACAACCTTATCAGAGCTAATGATAATGACCTGTATTGCTATACATTTATGTAGTCTTGATTTGGGTGTGTACAGTGGTTTTACATTTAAAAGAGTTGTAAATCTAGTTCAAGTAAATATTAGCACGCCATAGTTAACTTTTTTTTATCAGGTAATTTGACAACAACAAAAATGTGGCTAGTAAAAATGCTGTGTGGCTAGTGGAACTTTGGAAAACCACTAACAACATTGGCTAGTGAGCAAAAAATGTCAATCCCTATATATATATATATATATATATATATATTCTATATATATATATATATATATATATATATATTTAAATATTTAAAAACACATGTTAAAAATTTTAAATTTTTTTTGAAAAAAGTCAGTGGTGTATTTTGAGGTTCTTAAAGCATATGCAAAGTTTTATTCTCTTACTAAAATCTGTGCATTTTTAAAAACATGTCATGCATCTCTTCCAGGTGAAAACATCATGTGTTATACAAAGACTATAATATTAAAAACATTATCAAATTTTGAATAAAATGTTAAATATTTTTAAATATATAAATATAAATATTTGTACATATTTTCTCATTTATGTGAGTCTAAGTATCTAGAGTCACAGCGATTGGAGTGGTGCTCCTCCTCAAAATCAAATCCATTCTGTTCAGCTCGACAGTGAACGGAGTCTCTCTGCTTTCATTAAGAGCTGAGGACTGTAATGGAATTGAGTGCAGTGCAGTTTAACAACACATGAATACTAAACAAAACTCAATATGACTGATGAACGCCTCGTCCGATGATGCCAAAGAGAAATTCACTTCAAACGTTGGCTGAACTCAATCATACTCAAGGACAGATTTATATCAGACGTGAGGCTGATCGATCCCATATAACGGCTCTCTTGATATCGTGAATCACTGCTGATACCGAATCCATCGGGACGCAGACGCACTTCAGAAAGCATCCTAACGAAGAAATGAAATATGCACGAGACGCTGCCAAATTACACAAGCGTCTGACGTGCTAAAGGCTCTCGGGCGCGTTTGATGAATGTGCGGCTGTGTATCGTAACCAGATCCATGTGTCGCGATAAATAACCAAAACACAGCCAAACCTCCCAGAATACAGGAGACGTTCACACTTCTCTTATCGAGCCGAGGCGAGGGAATCCTTTCTTATCTGCGGATGATTTTTCAATAAGAGGCGTTGGCGTTCTTGGCTTGGATCGCCTGCATTCCCAGCGAATGAATCATATGCTGTATTTACTGTTGTTATCTGGAGAATCACAGCTCGATATTTCATCCCTCATACTTCTGATCCTCTGTGAGAATGAAAGAGCTGATTTGATGAAGGGCAAACATCCCTCTATGAATGCAATAAGTCTTCTGGTAGCTGCTTTATGTTATTGCATTAAAGCACAGCCTCTCATTAAGAGCTTGTTGTGAATGTTTTCAACTAAACCCATATCGTGTCTGATCAGCAACTTCTCATTAATAACACATTATTACTGCATTTTCCCTTTTTATTAATTAAAATTCTTTGATTTTTCAAATTACACATGAAGCACACACACACACACACACACACACACACAAAAGGGAAACAAACAAAAAGTTCAATATTTATAAGAATTTATTTAGAATTTTTATATATAAACGTATACAAATACACTGCATTTATTCAATAGAAATGTAATGTTTTCTAAGTTCTACTTAACTCTCCCCCCCAATTTAACACATCCTTGCTAAATAAAAGTGTTAATTTCTTTCAAAAAAGAATGAAAGAAAAAAAAATACTGACCCCAAACTTTTTTGAACAGTAGTGTATATCATTACAAAGATTTCTATTTCAGATAAATTCTGTTCTTTTGAACTTTTTTGAATCCTGAAAAATAAAAATTTATCACCGTTTCCACAAAAATATTGTGCAGCACTATTTTTTTCAGTTTGGAATAATATTAGGAATTTTTTTTTGGGAGTAAATTATTATTTTTGGATTGTTTATGATAATCATGTGACACTGAAGACTGGAGTAATGATTGCTGAAAATACAACTGCACATCACAGAAATAAATTACACTTTAACAGATATTCACATAGAAAACTGTTATTTTAAATTTTAATAATATTTCACATTTTTTATTATATATTTGATCACACCAATAATGCCTTGGGGAGCTGAAGAGACTTCTTTCAAAAACAAAAATATCTTACTGATATACACACACACACATACACACTGTATACTGTGTGTGTGTATATATATATACAATATATATATATATATATATATATATATATATATATATTATATATATATATATATATATATATTATATATATATATATATCTGTATATATATATGTATATATATATATACATATATACACACACATCACACACACATATATTGTTAAATATAATTTTTTTTTATACAGATGTAAGTGGATTTGTTCAGGTGTTATTGAGGAGCAGCTTGTCATTTCTCGCTGGTGTTCTCATCTTAAAAAAATGCGTCCGTTCATTATAGCGGCACTTGAGGGATTTCTCACAGACCGATGTGAAATTAATTTCATGCTTTCTAATAAGCTCAGGTTTTCCCTTATGAGCTTGCGGCACCTAAACCATTGTCAATATTTCTTCTGTATTCATAACTGTTTGTTTAACATGCCTTTAATTAGGCGCTCCTATTGAAGGCTTTAATTGCTTATTAAAACTCTCTTGCTCTTCGGAAAGCCAGAATCGGGCTTATTTCCATGCGGGATCTCACACGAACAGAATTTGTTGGGGTTCTTGAGCACCGAGGGACCGAGAAGCCAATTTGTCAGAGAAAAGTAAATTAAAGGCGTCGCGGGTTGAAGCGCGGCGTCTCGCTGGAGATTTGAGCTGAAACGCAAAAGTTTTAGAGCTGATTAACTGTTTCTTATTTGTCCTTTAAATGTCAGAGATGAATGAGAATCTGATTGTGTGATGGAGTTGTGAAGTTTAGTCAGAAGGACTAAGATATACTCGAGTACGTCTGATTTATAACATCAGTAACAAACCTCCAAACTCTAGGGGGCGATAGTTTCCTTTAGATTGCCAGTGTTATTCAGAAATGATGCAAAATACATATTATTAATTATTACTACTTAAACTCAGAATGCAAGAAACTGCAAACTATATATCAAAATTAATCAGTTAGGAAAGGCTTTGTAGCATTTGATAATCCTGCCTTAATACAATTTCATTTCTGATAAATGTCAAATTAAATAATTTTTTTTTTTGATGAATTAAAAATTAAACAGAAATTCATGCATTTTTGGTATTACTTTACAATAAAGTCTTGCATTAAAGTCATGCATTAGTTAACATGAACTAGCAATGTGCGACACATTTATACATCATTAATTCTTGTTAATGTTAGTTAATGAAAATATAGTTTTTCCTAGTTTGTTTATAGATAGAACTTGATTTTAAAATGCTTTAGTAAATGTTGACATTAAAATTAAGTAAGGTTAATAAATGCCGTAGTGTTGTTAATTGTTAGTTTATGTTAACTAATGTAGTTAATTAATGCTAATAAATTAGCCATTGTTGTAAAGTGTAACTGTAATTAAATTAATTAATACAAAAAATATTAAAATAAATAATTAGATCACTAATACATTTTTATGTAATGAATGAAAAATAACAATTAATTTAGAACAAAACATTTCCTATTTATTTTTTGTCAAATAATATGCAGCACAACAGAACTGTATAAATTAAAATATGAATAAAAACGTATTTTGATTGATATTCCATAAAAAAAAATAAAAAATCATTATTACATTATTATCATTATTATTGTAAATAAACGCAGTAAAAATGTATTTATATTTATTTTGAATAAAATCAAATAAAAAATCATAAACAAATTTTCATATATTGTTCACACACACACACACACACACACACACACACACACTCTCTCTCTCTCTCGCACGCATGCGCACACACAGACACACACACACACACAGACACACACACACACACATGCTCACACACAGACAGATACACACAGATGCATGCGCGCGCGCTACACTCTTTCTCTCTCTCTCTCTCTCTCTTCACACACACCATAGAGCTTTCCTCCTTCACCGCTGCTCTCCTTTAAAGCAACATCTGATCGCACGCATGCGCACACACAGACACACACACACACACATTCACGCATGCGCGCGCACACACACACACACATACACTCTTTCTCTCTCTCTCTCTCTCTCACACACACACTCACACTCACGCACACACACACTCACTCGCACACACACACGCATCAAACACACACTCTCTCGCACGCATGCGTGCACACACACACATTCACACGCACGCACACACGTACACAAACACACATACACTCTTTCTCTCTCTGTCACACACCCACACGCAAACACACGCACGCGCACACACATGCACGCACACACTCTCTCTCTCACATACACACACACGCATGCACACACACACTCACGCGCACACACACTCTCTCTCTCTCGCACGCATGCGCACACACACACAGACACACACACATTAACACATGTGTGCACACACACACACACATAGACTCTTTCTCTCTCTCTCTCTCTCTCTCACACACACACACACACGAAAACACACGCACGCGCGCACACACACACATGCACGCACACACTCTCTCTCTCTCTCTCTCACACACACACACACACACACACACTCTCACACACACACTAAAGTTTTGACTAAAGATGAATTAAAGTTTATAAGTTGTCAATTGCTAGGTGAGTTACCTTGACAAGTTGAGTGCAATAGGTTGCCTTCATTTTTTAGGTCAACGTGTTTTTTTTTGTTTTTTTTTTTTTACTTTTTTTGTGTTTTTTTTTTTAGTTGGTTGTGTGTTTGAGTTGTGGGTGTGTAGTTGAAGTTCTGGTGTTTTGGTTCGCATGCTCTTATATTGATGTGAGGTTGTTGTTTATTATGATGAAACCGTGGCACTCATTCACACAGATACAGAACATTATTAGATACAAGCACTGACTCCACTGAGTTTAAACCTGCTGAACTCGGGCTGGAGATCTGCCTTTACACACAGAGCCGATGGTCAGATTGACAGGATCTGCTGTGTTTGGCCTCCACACCCTCACTTCACTCTTATATATCCGTCCCGTCCCTTAATTCCCAGGTCTGGGTTCTCGAATGGTTTGGATTGGATGCGTGTCTTTCCATAGCAGATACATGTTTTTACTTTAACTGTAGGGTATATTTCATAGCGAACCTTTTGTAGATGGAAAATAGAAGTGTTAGATTGAAGTGTTTTAACGTCTCTGCCGTGTTGTTTTTCAGATTCTCGGTGATTTTGATGTCAAATGATTTGACATGTTGAATGTGATTAGTGTGAGAGCGATGGATGATGTGTGTTTTGCTTTATGATCATGTTACTCTATAATGTCAGAACAGCAGCGCTGTAAAAACCTTCACCCTGCTGTCTTTATGCTAAAACAGTCATTGCAAAACACTCCGATTTTACCTTACTATTTCAATAATTTAACATCACACACACACACATTTACAGTTCTCGGATGTTGTTAATGGTCACATGACATGTATTTATTTATTTAACAAATTACTAAATAAATGAATTAATAAATTAATATATAAATATATAATTAATCAAATAAGATATAATTATTTACAACAAATCATAGCATTTTTATTTTACTATTAATTAATTTGACCTTGATTTATTTATTGATTTATTTATTTATGGATAACGACTAAATATATAAATACTTTTATGTTACGACTAAAATAATTTATTTATTTGCTCATGAATATATTTATCTTTATTATAATTATGTTAAATTATTAAAATGAATTAATGTTTTTTTTATTTATTTGTTATACTTTTTTAATTAAATATTTAACTAAATGTAGACATTGTTTAATAAATGTATTTATTTATTCATTAGTTTATTAAATGACTAAATAAATAAATTTATGCATGTAATCATTTGTATATTTGTTTGTTTATAAAATAAAGGTCTAAATTAATGAATAAATTCCTAAATTATTGTATAAAATTTTGTGTTGAATGAATAAATAAAAATGTATGTATTAATGTTTATGCATTTATGAGTTATATAAATAAATCCATTAAAATTCATTTATTTATAAAATAAATACTTGGCTAAATAAATGTATAATTAAATAAAAAAAATACATTTATTTACGTATTTACTCAGTCCTTTAGTAAACAAACAAATGCATAAATATTTGAATTAATGGAAAAATTACTAAATACCTTCATTAATAAACAGAGTTGTATTAAATTAATTTGGTAAATAATTGGCTAAATAAATAAATAATTTATATATATATATATATATATATATATATATATCTATATATATATATATATAATATATATATATATATATATTCGAATTTATGTATCTATTCATTTATTTAATAAATTAAAAAAAGACTTAACAAATTAATTAAAATAAATTCTTATGTATTTATTAAATGCATGGAAAGTAAATAAATATAAATAAATAAATAAATAAATAAATATAGTCATTTAATTATTATATTCTTTAATGATGCATGTAAGAAAATTAAGTGTTTTTGATCTTTTTTATTATTATTTTTTTTTTTTATAGTTTATTCTAATGCTACATTTTATTTATTTTTTAAATGAGTAGCTGTTCATCAACTCTGGAGCCCCAGTTTGTGAATCCCTGGGTTTATTCCACACATGCATGCGTTCCTCTGAGAGCCGTAATAACTATTTGCTTTGGCTTATAGCTCTCATCCCCGTCCTCGATGGCTCTTTAAACTCTTCTCGGCCGGGGGCTTTATCAGATCACCTGAACGTGAAGGACTATTAGCGCTCTTTCAGGACCTTATTATTCCCCATCTCTGACACTCGCTGGTTTCTGCTGGACTCTGTAGGTCTGGAACAGAGCGGTTTCTGAGGCTGACAGAGACCATCATTATTGGAGCTGTTGTGTTGTATGTGATAAGAGTGTCTCCAGTGCTTTATTACTCATTGAAAGGTGGTGCGTGACACATCAGAGAATCAAAGAGACTCTTAAAACGACCCAAGATCTGACTGATGGCTTCGTGTTCAGATTAATAACTCATCACACACTGTTTCACATTCACTTTCACTCTCTGTGAAGAAACGGCCGTCACTGTAATGTCACTCATCACCAAAGAGAAACAGCAATGACACATTTTTTTTGATGTATGTGAAGTAACTGTAATGTCACTCAGTGTGTGTGTATATATGCACAGACACACACACACACACACACACACACACACACACACACACACACACACACACACAGACACCCACACAAAAAAAAAACACACACACACACACACACACACACACACACACACACACACACACACACACACACACACACACACACACACACACAGACACCCACACACAGACACACCCACACACAGACACCCATACACACCCACACAGACACACACACACACACACACACACACACACACACACACACACACACACACACACACAGACACACACAGACACCCATACACACACACACACACACACACACACACAGACACACAGACACCCATACACAAACACACACACAGACACCCACACACACGCACACACACACATACACACACAAGCACACACACACACAAGCACGCACACACACACACACGCACACACACACAAACACACACAAGCACACACACGCACAAGCACACACACACACGCACATACACACACAAGCACACACACACAGAGAAACACACACACACACTCACGCACACACATACACACACACACAAAAGAGAAAATAACGCACACACATGCACAGACGCACGCACGCACACACACACAAGCACAAACACACACAAGCACACGCACAAGCACACAAACACACACACACACACACACACACAAGCACGTACACACACACACACACGCACAAGCACACACACACACACACACACACACACACACACACACACACACACGCGCACACACACACACACGCACAAGCACACACACACGCACACACACACACACACACACACACACACACACACACACAAACAGCACTTTTTTTTTTTTTGATATACAAATGTATTTTGTAATGGTTTCCCTCTGTATGGTGTTTTGTTTTTTTGTTTGGTTGTTCAGTTCTGAATCGTGTGGTGTTTCATGGTTCGTGTGTCACTGCGCTGATAAAGACATGTTCTAACACGTCTCTGGTCTCTGTCCGTCTTCATCTGCTCATCTTCCTCCTGCACCAGAAACTCTTAATTAGATGATATTTTGCTGAGTGTGTTATTGTGCTGGAATCTTAAGGAATTTCATGGAAAGCTGACTCCTAAAGTTTTTGACATTCTTCATATTCAGTGTGGTGGTCAGATAGACCATAGATAGACATTTTTTACATTTTATTGGCATTTTACCTTTATAAAGCCTTTTTTTTCTGCAATTTCATTCTGCAGTATATTCCGTGTCTAAATGACGTGATATAAACTCCCGCAGGCGCAGATGCATGTCACTCATCCTCCGGAGGACCAGACTGTGAAATAGTTTCTCGGGAATCACTGCAGGGTTTCAATGACGCGATCGCAGGAGTCTGATGTGATGCGGTGAAACACTGTCCAATCAGCCGCGCCTCGTTAAACGGCTCCGTTTCTCCCCGACAGCCCATGCATTTGTCATACGCTCTGATGTTTTTCATTAAGTGACATTCACAACAAGCCTGCAGAAATGAAGATGTATTGCAGGCCTCGCTGGGGCACAAACAGGAGATTCATCATCTTTCTGCATGTGTTCGGGGACGTCACGTCAACAGCTCCATTAAAGCAGGTGCTTCACCCTCAGTTCATCATTAGAGCCCGAGTTCAGCCCAAAATCAACAGATCTGTCATCGTTTTCTCACCCAAACCTTCAGCAGAGCAAAAGAAGTGATGTTTGCAGGAATACTGCCAGCTCTTTTCAGTACTGAAAGCAATGGAGGACAGAGGCTGTCCAACTCTAATAAATAAATAAAGTTAAATTAAGTTATATTAAATGAGAACGTGAATCTAAGTAATGTGCATGTGTTTTTATTTTTTATTTATATACATCCATACATACATAACTGCACCAACCAAGCAATTCAATAACAAATTAACACTTATTGAAACTCTCAGTAAGTGCATTCCTTTGCAATTAATTTAAACCATATTTCTTTTTGGTTGTAATTATAAAGAACTGCACCAATCATTTCATTAACGAATGCGCTGTTAATGAGTCTTTTTGGATGAAAAATGTGTTTATTTATTTATAAGTGTCAAAACAGGAATAAATGTAATTGTTTAACAATAATAATAATAATGCATTTATTATTCATTTATATTAAATAAAAATGTAAATGATTCATTTCAGAACTTAAATATAAAAATAAATGTTTGTTTATTTATTCACTGTTATAAAGAACTGCACTAACCAAGTTACTCATTAATGAACCCACTGTTAATGAATCGTTAAATTAGTGAATTTTCCAACTTATTTATATATTCTTTTTGTGTGTGTGTGTGTATTTATATCTCATTATAAAGAGCTCCAATAACTGAGCTGAACTCATTAACGAATGCACTGTTAATGAATCACTCGGTGCATTTCTTTTTAATTAATTTAAACTATATTTATTTAGTCATTATAAAGAACTGCAAGTCATTAGCAAGCGAGTCATTAACGAGCAGTTCTTTGAAATGATTCACACAGGTCCACTGAATCAGTCTGGATTCACTGGTTTGAACTGATTCACTGAATCAAATGACTCACACACAGGAGTGTAATTGTGCTTGTTTTGTTGGTGTGTTTGTGCTGTTACGTCTCATGATATGAGAGTTTTGTTGTATTTAGTTAGTATTTTTTTTAGTAGAAAAAATCATAAGTCATTTTTTTTTTGATGTTTGTTAGTGAGGTCTCTGTTGACCGTTGAGTTTCAGTTCATCCGGTCGTTCGTGGCTCGTTTAGATCAGATGCATCTATTCTGAGAGCTGCTTTAATGCTCACGTCAGGAAAAGTAAAGGACTGGACGTCTAATGGCTTTATTGGAGCTCCAGCAGTTCATTAAACTTCATCAGGAGCTCAAACGCTCTTCCTCTGTCTGTCTGTATGTCAAAGATGATCCCTGCTGTTTCTGTCTCGTGTGTCTCTCTCTGGCTCAAACTTTCTCACTGAGAAGTTTTGCTGGAGTACATGACATAAATATATCACACATAATGTTTCTAATGTAATATTTTTTTAAGTGTAAAATTATAGATTAATGTAAATATTTTCTTTTAGTATTTACTATAAATGTAGTTTTAATATTAAATTAAAATATAAATAATCACTTGGTTATTTATTATAAAATGTAAATAATTATGTATATATTTATATGACTTACACGTTTATTTACTTTTATATTTAAATGAGAATGTAAAAGAATTAAAATATTTTACATCTAATTATTTATATTAAATTAAAATGTAAAAATGTAAATAATCATATATTTATTTATTTTACAACTTATTGAATATATAATTTTTTATTAATTTATTTTACAATTTAACGATATGTATTTCTATAATTTATTTATTTATTATATTTAAATTAGTTAAATGTTTAAATAATTAAACTTGTAAATAGTTTTTTTTTATTTATTATGCATGTATATATATATATTCATTTATATTAAATAAAAATGTTAAATTTAATTGTAATTATTTATTCAATTATTCATTTATTCATTATATTTGTTTTTATTATAGAAAATATTTTAATTTATAATTCCTTTTACAAAACATGGTTTTTCATGTTTTTTCCCCGTGTAGACCTATTTTGCCCACTTTTTTCACCATTGCATAAATTAAATAGCCAAAATGTGCTATTTACTGTTTTGTCCTGCTTTTCAAACAAAAAAAATAAATTACAAAACAACGATTTAAAAATATTAACTTAACACTGAACTTTTTTTTTTTTTTTTTTTTTTTTTACATTCTAGCAGAGACATTATACCAAAGCACAGTTTAACTTAAAAAGAATAAGTTAGTAGAATAATATTTTTGGTCGATTTTGAGACCCCCTTCTTGAATCGGGCATGTATTTCTTTTACTGTACAGATAAATGCAGCCTTGCTGAGCAGAAGAGATATCTTTTAAAACATTAGAATATATTACAGATCCCAATTTGAACACCATGTGTGAATGTTATAATAAATGCAGCTGTTGTAGAGCTGTTGTAGGGTAATTATAATTTTCATTATTATAGTCTTACTTTTTTTTATTTTATTTTACAAAACAACAGGAAAATTGCAATACTAACATTTATGAATGTTGATGGAGCATTTATTTTGTCAGAAACCTGCTTCTTTTTGTTGACATTAGCAGATTTATAAAAGATTCTCATTATGAATTTGGGAAGATGTTTGCGTCTTTCTCTGAGAGTTTTAAATACTTTAACACTGCAGACACATTTGCTGCATTAGTGCATGCCTCTATTTGATCGCGTCACGTGACACGTGAATTTATTCAGTCTTTTTGCTTATTCTGCCGAACACCGAAAGTGTTTTTTTTTTGCTATTTGCGAACATTCGGTGCATCCCTAGTTTTTAGGGTTAGTCGAATAAGTTGACATATACATGCAAAGTTTCTCATATGCAGTATGTTGTATGTTGAGGACCCATAGAAGATATTAAGCAGACAGTCTACTAATACTCTAATGACTGAATAGAATGTATGAGTAGAATATGTAGAAACGTATGTATTATTCATTGATGTTACATATACAGTATGTAGTTAGTGGTGTGATGCATGTGACTGTCGGGTGCAGTGGGGAATTGTGGGATAGCAGCAGTGACGTGTGTGTAATCGCAGTGATGGAGATGTAATTGTGTAGTGAAGGTCACAGCAGTTCTCTTCAATTAAAGCGTCTCAGACAAAGAGAATCAAACGAGTGCTAATGTTGGTTTAATTCCCCGCTCATTCCTCACGACGGGAAGAAGGTGGGCTCATTGTATTCAGTGCCATATCTCTGTGCAGCGCCCATGTTCCTCATAATGACACTGAGAATTATTACAGCGCTGATGGAGATGAATGTGTGTGTGTGCTATCAGTGATTCCATGAATCCATTTGCAGATTCTGTGTGGGTATTTACATTTAGATAAATATTTATAACCCTGGAGCACAAAAGCAGTCTTAAGTCTCTGGGGTATATTTGTAGCAATAGACAACAATACATTGTATGGGTCAAAATTATACATTTTTCTTTTATGCCAAAAATCATTAGTATATTAAGTAAAGATCATGTTCCATGAAGATATTTTGTAGATTTCCTACCGTAAATATATAAAAAAATCATTAGGATATAGTAATATGCATTGCTAAGAACTTCATTTGAACAACTTTAAAGATGATTTTCTCAATATTTAGATTTTTTTGGCACCCTCAGATAACAGATTTTCAAATAGTTGCATCGCAGACAAATTTTTTTGTCCTCCTAACAAACCATACATCAATGGAAAGCTTACGACTGGTTTTGTGGTCCAGGGGTCATATTTAAGACAAATAAATATACATTATTATTTAAATGCTTATCTCAATTCTTGGCAGTAGTTTGATCTGGTTGTGTTTGGCGTGACTCCAGTGATTGGTGTGTGTGTGATCAGTCACACTGTTCTTCTGATTGAATCGTGTCTCTTAGGAGCTCGTCCAATCGTATTGGTCACAGTCCTTGTCATGCTTCTACTGTACGATAAATCTGTGTGTGTGTGTGTGTGTGTGTGTGTGTAGTGTATGGGGCCCCAGACTGGTGCTATAATAGTCATAAATGTGACTAAATGTCATCATTAATGACTTTTACTATACATGTTTGTTTTCATGTGTGTGTTTATTTTGTGGAAAATGAATTGTGATTTTGAAATATTATTAGAATTTAAAATTACTGTTTTCTGTGTGTGTATCTGTTAAAATATTATTTATTTCTGTGATGCACAGCTGAATTTTCAGCATCATTACTCCAGTCACATGGTCTTCAGAAATCATTCTAATATGCTGATTTGCTGCTCGAGAAACATTTCTGATTATTATCAATGTTGAAAACAGTTGTGCTGCACAATATTTTTATGGAAACTGTGATACATTTTATTTTTCAGGATTCACAGATGAATGGAGAGTTCAAAAGAACTGCATTTTTTTGATTTGGAAAACTTTTGTAATATTAAAAATGCTTTACTGACACTTTTGACCAATTTAATGCATCCCTACTGAATAAAAGTATTAATTTCTTAAAAACAAAAAAAACATTACGGTTGAACAGTAGTGTGCATTAGGGTTATTGTTAACTAAAGCTAAAACTGAAACAAAATAAATATTAACTAAAATAAAACAACCAAAATAAAATAAAATAAACTAAGCTGCAACATTCCTCATTTTCCTTTACTTTAACTTTGTGTACTAAAATAACTAAAACTGAAATATAAATTAATTAGTTGATAAAAATATTATTTTTTAGTAATTATATATAGGCAAGGCAAGTTTGTTTATGTAGCACATTTCATAAACAATGGCAATTCAAAGTGCTTTACATAAAATAAAGTAAAATAATCATAAAAAATCAGCACAACAATAAAACAAGGAATTTAAAAACTTTGACAATTATTAAAAAAATTATTTTAAATTAATTTAAAACAGGTAAAAATAGAAAATGATTATACATAAAATACAGTGCGATCAGTGCACAGTGCCCATTCAATAAATGCACAGCTAAACAGATGAGTTTTGAGTCCAAATTTATATGTGGCTAATGTTAAACCGAGGTCCTGACACTGTGTGGTCGTTAAAAATCCCATGGCACTTCTCGTAAAGAGTAGGGGTGTAACCCCGGTGTCCTGGCCAAATTGCCCCCCAGGCCTTTGTCAATCTTGGCCTCCTAATAATAATTAGGTTTATATTCAGTGAGCATATCTACAATGTATTTAGGTCCTAGGTCATTGAGTGATTTATAAATGAGTAAAAGTACTTTAAAATCAATCCTATTGAAAGATTAAAGGTTTTCTGGTTCTAGTCAGAATCCTGGCAGCAGTGTTCTGGATGAGCTGCAGCTGTCTAATGGTCAATTACAATAGTCCTCCCTGCTGGTGATAAATACATAAACAAGTTTCTCCAAGTCTTGACTGGAAACAAAACATCTAATTCTTGCAATGTCTTTTAGATGATAGTATTCTGATTTAGTTACTGTTTTGACATGACTACTGAAACTAAGGTCTGTCTCCAAAATCACACCAAGATTCCTGACTTGATTTTTAGTTGTTTGTCCCCTAGAGTCAAGGTATGCATTCACCTTGAAAACTTCATCTTTGTTTCCAAATGCAATGACTTCAGTTTTTTTTTCCTTGTTTAACTGAAGAAAGTTCTGGCATATACAACTGTTAATTTCATCAGTGCATTTGCAGAGGGAGTCAATGGGGCTCATTTGGAGATAAGGCTAGGTAAATCTGTGTATCATCAGCATAGCTGTGATAGGCAATTTGGATCTTTCTCATTATTTGACTTAATGGGAGCATATACAGGCTAAACAAGAGCGGTGCAAGAATTGAGCCTTGTGGGACTCCGCATGTCATGGACGTCCACGTAGACTTATGCTCTCCTGTACTCAAATAATAATTTCTCACCTTCTAAGTATGACCTGAACCAGCTTTCTATTTGTATGACAAACCAGCATTGGTATGACCATAAATTACAGAGTAACAGTTGGGAAAACAATGCAGTGATCGTGTATTTGCTAATTTGACATCGCAGCCTGTTCATTATCAAAATAAAATACAGTTAAAGAAACATAAAAAGTTACACTGCTCAATTTAATAGTCTGTAGTACAGTTTATTCCATTCAGTGTGTCCAGTGCCTCACTGCTGATATAGCCTATATGTAATAAATAGTATTAACCTATAATGCAAACCTATAATAAATAATAGGTTAGCATTCAGATACTTCGCGAATATGGAAACATTTGGATTCGTGCAGAATCAGAGAGGTAGGCTTCAGTTTATTTTTTAAAATCAATTTGT
Source organism: Cyprinus carpio (assembly GCF_018340385.1). Lineage (NCBI taxonomy): Eukaryota > Metazoa > Chordata > Actinopteri > Cypriniformes > Cyprinidae > Cyprinus > Cyprinus carpio. The sequence continues at coordinate 1,482,455 of NC_056604.1, forward strand.
TTTGGCTTGACGCTTATATTTATCCTAAATATAACTTTAGAGGATTTGTTGTGGAAAGAAGGGAACTAAAATAGCCTAATTGTGTTTGTAATTTTGCTTTTATTTACCATTATTTTAGCATTACATTATTTCTGAATGTCATAATAAAATGCAACGTACAGCCTACTTATTTAGGCAGTTTTTTCCTCTCAAAACGCTTATAAGAGTAACGTTTTTTTTTATCCATGCTGGAACATTTTTAAATGTCTTTTAATATGTTTATTGCATTGACGTTTTTTTCTTTTGTTTAACACATTTGCTCTTTGGTAAATCTAGAAAATATGATGCTGTACTGGCTTTGACTAAGAGAGATCATTCAAGACTCTCTTCATGATTTTTATCTTTTCTTCTTTTTGTGTAAATTAAACGCTGTACTTCATAATTATTATTATTATTATTATTGGCAAAGAATTTTTTTTTAAAATAACGGTATTAACTGGTATGTTTTCTACTCAAACCGGTTTCACAGAGGGATGCAGGAACAGAAACATTCAAATACCAATTCTGGTTGGAGTGAACCAATTTTTTTTTTCTCTCTCTCCTGTTTTTAGGCCTTGCTTTATGCAGTTATCGGTATCGGAACTGTTATCGGAATCGACCAATAGTTGTTTGTTAAAATCAGTATCGGCCCAAAAAATATATACACATACATATTTATAATATATACTGTATATAGATATATGTGTGTGTGTGTGTGTATGTATATATACATGTATTCATACCGAACCGTCATGGTACGGACATCTCGGTTCGGTGCATGAGACCTTACAACGAATACAAGCAATTCACCCTCAGTCCAGAAGGGGGTGCCCGCAGCAATGCAACGCAGTTTGATAACCGACTGCCAGCAGAAGAACAGCGAATGCCGTGAGTTGCGCACTTGAAAACAAAGCCCACTAGACAGTGACCATGTGCTGACTTTGAATGTGTCTCTCACAGACTGGAAAAGAATGTAGTTTTCTTTAAAGGCTTGTGCACTCAACTGTTTGTGAAATGGAGCTTTGTGCTCGTGTATCCTACCTCTCTCATTCGGCACAAATCCAAATATTCCATAATATTTCCATATTTGCGATGTAATGTATCTGAATGCTAAACTTTTATTTATTATGTAAATTATAGGCTTTGTACTTTAGTTCCAACTGTGACACAGAGGCGGGCGTGCTGATGTTTGGTTCACTGTATTTTATTTTGATAAAGTTCCAACTGCGCTGTCAAGTTAGCAATGCTGGAACTGATGTGTTTTGTGTTTGTGTTTGTGTGTGTGTGTGTGTGCGTGTGTGTGCGTGCCGACGCGATCACTTCAACTGTTTCCTTATACCGGCAGAATCAACTTTAAACACTTATTGTCTTATTAATAATGCATCTCTGTATAAAGTTCTGCTTTTATTTGTGTACACTCACAATGAATACAAAACGTTGTGCTTTTGTAAAATAAAGAAAACAAATAGGTGTCACTTTCTGCCTTTTGAGTTTCCTTTCTGTGAAAAAATTATGCCTGTCACAAAAATGAACTGAAACTCAGCATATATAGGCTACGTTACGTGTCGCACTGTTTTTTTCCTTTTTTCTCTTTAAACTAAATCAAATACATTTCAAGAATTTATTCCTTGTATGTATATATGTACTGCAGATTATATGTATTTACCATAATGTAATAATATTCAGTATTTTCACATCTAGGTGGAAATTTTTTTAAATTTGTACTACTGTCTGTTCAAAATAAATAAAAAGAAAACGAGCATAGCAGACTTGTTTTTTTTCTTTTCTTGTTGTACTGAAATCATATCGAACCGTGACCCCCGAACCGAGGTACGTATCGAACTGTGACATCTGTATGTTTATATTTGTGTGTATGTATATATATATAAATATATATATATATATATATATATATATATATATATATTATATATATATACAAATATGTATATGTATGTATATATATATATATATATATATATATATATATATATATATATATATATATATACGTATAAATACGTATATATATATATATATATATATATATGCATTGCTACTTAAAATGACAAAAACACACACTTCAACTAAAATTCTAATTAAAATGGAGAAAAAAAAAGAAACATTCAAATATTAATAAAAGCTGTAATAGTATCTCAGTGATAGTAAAATAAGACTGGTGTATATGGAGTGATTGTGTCATTTGGTCATTGGGGTCTTTTGTTTAGTCTGGAGGACAAATCAATCATCTCTGTGATCTCTGTTAGATGATTGTCCGGTTTGAGGCTGGTTTGGGATCTGGAGCATCAGCGGGAAGGAATCCCAGCGATGCGAGTGTGTCGTGTGTGTGAGCGGCGCCGGTGACGTGTCGGTCTGCAGTGGACTGTGGGTTATAGTGCGTGTGAGACGTCTGCTTTGATGTGGCTTTTATGAGACGCTGTCGATTGAGTCACGTCACATACCCAGACAGATGCCAAACGTGTCTGCGGTTTAGCGAGATCAAAGCACTGCTCGAGACGGACTGATGTTCAGATCCACACCTACTGGACCTCACAGAGACACACACCACAACCATCTTCACTCGTTATATGTTTGGTCAGATTTGATGTTGTTTTTAGCTTTCCTTGAACCCTTTTGCATAATTTAATACAAGCAAATAATAAATAAATAAAAACATTACTAATAAGTAATATAAAATTATTTAAATGTAAAATTAGTTTAAATATAAATGTAAATTTATATTTTACATACCATAAAAGAAAAAAGTGTGTGTGCATCAGTGTTTGTGTGTGTGTTTTCATACAGTGTGCTTATTGACTTACAGCATCATAATATTGTGCGTTGCTGAATAATAACTAAAGATGCGTTGATGTTCTTCTGGGAAGGATCTTGATTATCATTTTAACAATCAACATCACGAATCACTGTCCCGCCGGGGACACGATACGCACATGAATATTTATGTCTCATTATTGTTATCATAACTCACGGCTAATCAAACACTCTCTGTGTCTCTCTCCTTGCATCGTGACGGCGGCTGCTTCTTGTCCCCTTCCTCCTCCTCCTCTTCTTCCTCCTCTTCCTCCTCCTCTTCCCCTCCTCCTCCCCTCCTCCTCCTCCTCTTCATTCTCCTCCTCCTCCCCTCCTCCTCTTCCTCCACCTCCTCTTCTCCTCCTTCTCCTCCTTCTCCTCCTCTTCCCCCTCCTCTTCCCCTCATCCTCCTCCTCTTCCCCTCCTTCTCTTCCCTCCTCCTCCTCCTCCTCTTCCCGCCTCCTCCTCCTCTCCCCCTTTTTTCCTCCTCTTCCCCCTCCTCCTCTTCCCCCTTTTCCTCCTCTCCCCGTCCTCCTCCTCCTCTTCATTCTCCTCCTCCTCCCCTCCTCCTCCTGTCTTCCCACCTCTCCTCATCTCCTCCTTCTCCTCTTCCCCCTCCTCTTCCCCTCCTCCTCTTCCTCCACCTCCTCTTCCCCTCATCCTCCTCCTCTTCCCCTCCTTCTCTTCCCCTCCTCCTCCTCCTCTTCCCCTCCTTCTCTTCCCCTCCTCCTCCTCCTCTTACCCTCCTCCTCCTCTTCCCCCTTTTCCTCCTCTTCCCCCTCCTCCTCTTCCCCCTTTTCCTCCTCTTCCTCCTCCTCCTCCTCTTCATTCTCCTCCTCTTCCTCCACCTCCTCTTCTCCTCCTTCTCCTCCTTCTCCTCCTCTTCCCCCTCCTCTTCCCCCCTCATCCTCCTCCTCTTCCCCCTCCTCTTCCCCTCATCCTCCTCCTCTTCCCCTCCTTCTCTTCCCCCTCCTCCTCCTCCTCTTCCCCTCCTCCTCCTCTTCCCCCTCCTCCTCTTCCCTCTTTTCCTCCTCTTCCCCTCCTTCTCCTCCTCATCCTCCTCTTCCCCTCCTCCTATTCCTCCTCTTCTTCTCCTTCTCCTTCTCTTCCTCCCCCTCTTCCCCTCCTTCTCCTCCTCTTCATTCTCCTCCTCTTCCCCTCCTCCTCTTCCTCCACCTCCTCTTCCCCGTCTTCTCCTCCTCTTTCCCTCATCCTCCTCATCCTCCTTTTCCCCTCCTTCTCTTCCCCTCCTCCTCCTCTTCCCCCCCTCCTCTTCCCCTCCTTCTCCTCCTCTTCCTCTAACCCCTCCTCCTGTTCCTCCTCTTCCCCCTCCTCCATTTCCTCCTCCTCCTCTTCTTCTTCCTCCTACTTCCCCATCCTCTTCTTCCCCTCCTAATCTTCCCCTCCCCCCCTCCTCTTCCCCCTCCTCTTCTTCCTCCTCCTCTTGCCCCTCCTCTTCCTCCTCCTCTTGCCCCTCCTTCCCCTCCTCCTCTTTCCCCCCTTCCCCTCCTCCTCTTCCACCTTCCTCCTCTTCTTCCTCCTCCTCCTCTTCCCCTCCTTCTCCTCCTCTTCCACCTTCCTCCTCTTCTTCCTCCTCCTCCTCTCCTCCTCCTTCTCCTCCTCTTCACCCTCCTTTTCCTCCTCTTCCCCTCCTTCTCCACCTCTCCCTCCTCCTCCTCTTTCCCTCCTCCATTTTCTCCTCTTCCTCTTCCTCCTACTCCACGTCCTCTTCCTCCTCCTCTTCCCCTCCTCCTACTTCCCCATCCTCTTCTTCCCCTCCTACTCTTCCCCTCATCCCCTCCTCCTCCTCCTCCTCCTCCTCCTCCTCAGGTAAGAGAGCTTCAGATGCTTCATTCTCAAGTGCAGCTCATGTTCAGTCTGTATTGAGTCTCTCAGTGGTTTATCTCATCAGATGGGGTTACAGTTTGGACTTCATCACTCATTGAATGTTCATGGATGATGATGATTGTGGTTGTGCTCTGATTCATTCAGACCTCAGGATAGTTTGGGCCTCATTAGTGGGAGAACTGTAATCGCTCATGGATCTCACTGGCCAAATATTGTGGCAAATCTGTAGATTATGCTGGATAGAAAGTAATAATTCTCAATAATATTAACGTGCAACAATCATAGATGGATGAAGAGAATTAGAGTTGAGATGAAGGTGTGGATGAGTCTCGATGCTCAGCTCTTGGGCCGGCTTCACAAAATATTCTTAAAAATAAAATTATTCTTAAATGCAATTTTCTTCTTTTCTAATTTAAGAATAAATGTTAAAAAAAAAAAATAAGAATGTTGTTTTTTTTTTCTTTTTTTTCTAAAGACAAGAATTCCTAAAAAAACCTCTTACAGTTCCTCCCAAGAAAAAACAAAATAAAAAACAAATCTCCACAAGACAGATATTTAGTTAATTTATAATTATTTATATGATAACATAGCACTAGCCGCTAGTATTAACAGTGAGTCTTTATCAAAAACCACTATACAATTACAGTTTTGTTACATGTGTTGCAGTAAATTCAGAATTAAATGTAATATTATCTTAGATGTCATAAATCTATGTTCTATATTGTATATAGAGAACAGAACATAAATGTTCTAAATAAAAATAATAAAAATATAAAACAATAAGTTATTATAATATAACAAATAAAAATACTATATATATATATATATATATATATATATATATATAGATATATATATATATATACACACACATTTTGTTACACATTTAGTAAAAAAAAATTATAATTCATCTAAATTATATTTGAGAGAACATGAATGTTAACTTGAATATGACGATAATATCAATATAAAATAATATAAATGTGATGGTGGTTTTTCTTAAATATCATATTAATATAAATCATTATAAAATAAAATAATTGTAAAATATATATATACATATATATATATATATATATATATATATATATATATATATATATATATATATATATATATATATTATATATATATATATAATTATTATTATTATTTAGGCATTTTTTAATTTATTTCTTAAGGTGTTCGTGAATCTGACCTCTTGGGCCTGTTTAGTCTGACTTATTGTCAATTGATTTGGTTCAAAATAAGTCAGACTTACTGAAATAAGCCTAGCTTGTTTGGTAAACTTGTTTTATGAAACAGCCCACTGGTGATGTTCTTTGATGTTTTGGTCTGTTTTTATCATTTTTAAATAATGCACAATGGCTGTGTTTACATGCAAGCTAATAATCCATTAATAACAAGACTGATAGCCTTCATGCGGACACATGAATCAATTTGAATGGACTTGATCTGACTGAAGCTTCAATCTGCTAGTAAGAGCAGATCAGTAAAATATTATCATTGTGAACCTTTGAATAACACTAGTTTATTAATCAAATATCTTTGCACGCGTGCAGTGCCATGATTTGTATGTTTACATACATCTGATGTCTTTTTACATTATTTGCAAAAATAGCTTTTTTGGTGTTTTTAGATGTGTAATCAAGGCTAAAACATTCCAGTTCTCCCTTTTCGAAAACAGCAACTGATGCACTTCGCATGCCTGAAAATTTAGTTTGGAATAGAAGTAATGCACATGTAAATGAATATGTGCAAAGTCTAGATGCATCTAAACAGAAGTTTCAGAATCTGAAATCAGATTAGATTCTTTCAGATGATGAAAATCAGTGTAAACGCAGACAGAATGCTGTGTCTGTAGTCTCAGAGGAAGCGTGTTCATCTGAACACGTCTGATCTCAGCGCTGACGTTTCGAGTTATTAGCACGTCATTAGCTCTGACTAATTCTTTCCATGTGGTGTAATGTGTGATCATGTAAGACGTGAGCTGACGGACTGATGTCTCTCTTGAGACGCGTGTCACATGCAGCTCTTCATCTGCTGTCAGACATTTCTGCTAATTAACACCACGTTATTGACGCCTGCCTCCTCTGATCAATATTAATCATTCATTGTGGTGAAATAAAGCAACAAGTAGCAGAAGTGCGGTTTATATAGTTGTTGATTTATTGTTTAATACATGTGTCTCAATATGACGGCAGATGCACGTTTACACCAAATGTCTGACGAGAAACAGAATAAATGTGAATAATGCAAAATCATTTCTTCTGGAATTGTTGTGGAATATCCTTAAAATTCTGACTTTTTTATAGTACAATTGTAATTTAATTTTTATTATTTTTCTTTATTTATTTATTTTAGTGCTGCCAAACGATTAATCACATCTAAAATAAAGGTTTTTGTTTATATATTTTTTTTTTGTGTGTGTACTGTGTATATTTATTATATATGTATTTATATTCATTTCATTTATATCATATATAAATATATTTAATATATAAACACATTTTTTCTTAAATATATACATGCATGTGTGTGTGTTTATATATACATAATAAATATGCACAGTACACACATATATTATGTAACAAAACTTTTTATTTTGGATTCGATTAATCATAATTTATTGTTTGACAGCAGTATTTATTTATTTATTTATTACATTACATAATTTATTACATATGCATTTATTTATTATTATTATTATTATTACTTATATAATTTTCTTTTTTATAACTGTAAAAAATTGGTATATATACATTATATTATAACAAAATTATTATGTATAGAATTTTACATAAGAGTCATCAGGCTGAATTATGGACCAAATCAATGAACTTTTAGAAAGCAATGCACATATATAGATTACTAGTTGCTCGTATGTATTAAGCTTCACATCACATTAGTTAAAGATGCTCGTCTGCTGCAATATATTGCATTAAACGAACATGCATAGTAAAATTAATCCAGGATCTTCTTGCAGGAAACACAGAATGGTTCCAGAATGATGATGTTCTTGAGAAACCAGCAGTTTTGACTTTGCTTTTGGCTTAATTTTTTCCCTCTCAACCATTTTTGGCTCTTTGATGCCATTGGCTGGTGTGATGTGAATCACCGTGTGTTCGTCCAATCAGATGCGGGCAGTGTGCTAATCTAAGATGCAGAAAGTGCATCCCTGCAGGTTTGGCCCACGGCTGATCTCCTGACACGCGTTCATGGCTGCGTTTGCTGTTTGAAGTGTGAGCGAGTGCTGGCAGAGCTGCGGCTGTGTGTGTGTGTGTGTGTGTGTGTGTGCACGTCAGCAAACACATAAAACCCTCTTCAACAGCTAAACAGGTTTTAAAGAGCATTCTCTTGTTTTCTATGCATCTTTTCAGAATGGGATTCTGTACATCTTGCTCTACATGCATCTTTAGTCTTTTATCCACTTTTTCACAGTCCTTTCTGGTTGAATATTTAGTTTTATTTTGGTTCTAGTTAGTGAGCTGTCTGATTGAGTTGATCTTGTTCATCTGTTTCTATATAGTCCCACCAGTTTTTCCAGATTCATTGATTGCCATACTGCTTAATTTTGCAGTTTAACCGCAAAATAATCATGCAATACTACCCTGCCAATGCCCACACGCAGAAAGTCACATGTCAGACTCTCTATAATGGTCAAATACACGTACATTTTTGTCAAAATGACTATCTTGGCTAGTATTCACATAAAAACATATATGTTTGGGAGAAAATCTGATATATATCCATGTGTTGAATCCGTGCATTAGGTCTTAAAGTGACCGCAGCTTAATAAACCTGCTGCTGTTCATGTTGTTAAAACAACTGAATTTAGTTTCGTATATACATACACACACACACACACATATATATATATATATATGTATATATGTATATATATATATATATATATATATATAGCACACACACATATACATATACAGTGGATTCAGAAAGTATTTAGACTAAAGCTTGTTGCGTCAAACCCAAAAAGACTCGAGGCTGTAATTGCTGCTTCATAAGGTGCTTCAACTAAGTACTGAGTAAAGGGTCTGAATACTTATGTAATTGTGATATTTCAGTTTTTCGTTTTAATAAATTTACAGACATTTCTAAAATTTTGTTTTCACTTTGTCATTATGAGATACGGAGTGCAGATTAAAGAGAGAAAAAAATAATTTAAACAATTATAGTATCAGGCTGCAACATAACAAAATTGAAAAAAGTGAAGGGTTTATAATTTAATAAATACTTTTTTTTTTCAGTACGCCTTGTTACTTGTTACATTTATTTATGAGATTTTTATTTTTATTTTACAAAACTGCTGAGTATTTTTTAAATTTATTTATATTTATATTTAAATTATTTTACATTCACCAAAGAAATGTTTTAGATTTAGTATAAGAAGTTCAGGTGTAAAGTGTATCAAAGTAGACATTTATTTATTTATTTATTTATTTATAAGCAATAATATAAGCTATTATAGGCTATCTATTATATTTTTTTTTTTTTTTTGATGTATGTGTTTGATTTAATTTTTGTTTTGATTTGTTGTGTATTATATAATTGTTTTTTTATTTTAATGCAGTATAATATTACTACTAATAATGACAATAATCAACATTAATAATAATATGCTCCCAATAATAATACTCTTAATTCAAAGCTAATAGTGAGCAAATTATCAACAGCATATTAATTTCTTCTTTATCATTTTACATGAATAATTCTTTTATTGTCTAATTTCTGAAGAAAGACTCATTTGTCAGTGATGATAACGATTCATTGCGGTCTGTAACATTCGAGCTTCCTCGAATTACTTAGGCTTTTATGAACAAATGAATTGTACGCCCCCCATATTCTCATTAGACATTAATTATCTTATAACTAATTGCATGTGTAAATGAAGAATTCATACTGCATATTGTATGTAATTTATGAAGAAGCAGCCATAATCATTTGCTTGTGTCCTTCTGAACTCATACAGCGGCTGCAAAAAGCGTTTGGCCACCTCAGTCACATATAGATGTGTGAATTAGATCAAAAATATCAAATCTGTCTAACTTTAGAAGTCAGATGTGTCTCTGTCTTTCTTGTAAGTGTGCTTGTGCACTTCAGGTGTTTTTGAAGCATCTGTATGGGCTTTATTGGTCTGTGTGTGTGTGTGTGTGTGTGTGTGTGTGTGTGTGTGTGTGTGTGTGTGTGTGTGTGTGTGTGTGTGTGCTGCTTTCAGTGCATGCACACGCCGCTGCGCTCGTCTCAAGGTCACGGAGTGTCTTTCAGTGCACAGTTTCTTCTCTTAATTAGTGATGAACTGCAGACGTGTCCTGCGGGGCTAATGGGCTGACCAGGGTTTCACATCAGTAAATCTGAGTTTGTGGAGTTCATAGTGAAGCCATTCAGAGTTTAAATGTTGCAGTGAGGAGTTTAGCAGCAGGCGACCAATCAGCAGCTGCCTCAGTGATGAGCTCATTAAATATTCATGTGCTCTTTGTAAGTGTTTAGATTCAGGGTACCAATCAGCAGCTGCCTCAGTGATGAGCTCATTAAATATTCATGTGCTAGAACATTACATTTACACACAGATAGTTTTTATGATAGTTAATCTGTTTAGTGACTCGTACAGAGAAAAATAGAAATGCACAATATATCACATGTGGAACATTATTAGTGTGTTTTTTTTATTTTTAAATTGTATCTAGATATTGTATATTTATTGCTCATGCTTGTTTCTCCTATTTTATATTCAGACGTCAACTCACGAAAAGTTGATAATAAAGTAAAATGTAATCAAAGTTACATGTAACAAATCTCAAAAGTAAATCTTTAAATGCAACCAATCAGCAGCTGCCTCAGTGATGAGCTCATTAAATATTCATGTGCTCAAAAATCTAAAATCACTGATTTTATTTGTTTGTATATTTATTTAAAAGTGTTTTTTTTTTTATTAAAACAATTTACTTACTATCATTTTTTTATATTGACTAGCTACTGGTTATCTGTGTGTGTGTGTGTGAGAGAGAGAGAGAGAGTGAGAGAGAGTGAGTGTGTGTGTGTGTGTGTGTGTGTGAGAGTGTGGATGAGTGTGGATGAGTGTGTGTGTGTGTGTGTGAGAGAGAGAGTGTGTGTGTGTGTGTGTGTGTGAGAGAGAGAGAGAGAGAGAGTGTGTGTGTGTGTGTGTGAGTGTGTGTGTGAGGATGAGTGTGTCTTGTCTCAGTGGTGTGTGTGTGTGTGAGGATGACGAGGAGGTGAGTGTGTGTGTGTGTGTGTGGAGAGAGAGAGAGTGTGTGTGTGTGTGTGTGTGTGTGTGTGTAAGAGAGTGAGAGAGAGAGAGTGTGTGTGTGTGTGTGTGTGTGTAAGAGAGTGAGAGAGAGTGAGTGTGTGTGTGTGTGTGTGTGTGTGTGTGTGTGTGTGTGTGTGTGTGTGTGTGAGAGAGAGTGTGGATGAGTGTGTGTGTGTGTGTCTGTGTCTGTGTGTGTGTGTGTGTGTGTGTGTGTGTGTGTGTGTGTGTGTGTGTGTGTGTGTGTGTGTGTGTGTGTGTGTGTATGGTGATACTTCAGGAATAATTCAGCTCATCTGGTCTGATCTGATGTTCTCGTCACACACTGATGCTGGAGCAGAAACTGCTGAAATATTAACACGGTTTCTCTCAGATCTCTCAGAGCTTCCTCCTCCGTCTACAGCTGTAGTGTAATGTAGAAACCTGCTACAGCCTCATTGTGGATTAAACACGAGCACCACACACACATGGATTTGCTCTGACAGCGGTGTTTGATTCACTCATGTTTAAGTCACCAGTGCTTTTGCTCAGATTTAAGGTTAGGACCCCAGTAAGAAATCACCCAGAGCGTCACAACAGGTATAAACACTCACGTTTTCTTCATGAACGCACCTGTCTAATTCTCTCTGACTGTCTCCAGCAGCTGAGCTTCATATATTTGAGACGCTGAAGGGGTTTTTTTGTCCTGATGTGAAGTGCATCACATCTGCATCCAGAAACAGCCTGATGTTCCTCTATGAGCAGCTGATTTATTACATACTTTGGTTCATCAGAAGTGTTTTATTCTGGTCAAATATGCACTACCTTTCAAAAGTTTGGGGTTGGTAAGATTATCCTTTTATTACTTCATAATTTATAAAATAATTATAGAATGTATATAAAAAAATATTTATTTTATTCATCAAAGATGCATTAAATTGATCGTAAGTGATAGGAAACATTTATAATATTTAATTAAAATATTTCTGTTTTAAATAACTGCTATTTTTTTCTTTTCAAAGTCATAAATAAAGCAAAAAATATACATTTTCAGCCTTTCAACTTCAAATTTATTTAATTCAATGTTACTTGCTGTTTCTTTGTAATTAATTGTGCAATTTACTCACAATTTCTGAGTGAAAATGAGATAAATTGAGATTCTAATTTTTTTCTGCTGCACTGAAATGCTCTTTCATAGCATGATAGCTCCTCTCTTCCTCTTTGGCTGGTGAAATGCTGTAACTCCGGCTGAAATAATCATAATGTAAGCCCAAACTGAGCTTCAAAAGACTGGACTCCAGGTCTGGCTGATGTCAGGAGCCGCCTGTATTGTTTGTTTTCGTGGCAGTGTGAGTGTGTTGAGTGTGTAAGGTGTGCCGGTCCTGAGGAGACGTGTGTTTCTCTGAGACTCCAGCTGAAGGACGTTCTGGATTATGATAAGCAGCTTGTCTCAAGATGTGCAGATGAGACGAGAGGCTGGTGTTTCCCTGGACTCGTGTCAGTGTTTCTTCACCCGTGGCTCTTTCACAGAATAGACAATATCCCAAGGACATGAAGAACATGCAGCCGTATTATTATGACGGTGATCCCAGATTGAATTCACACTGGAAAAAAAAGTGGTGTAGAAACTATTTTTCCCTCAGCAATTGCTTGTAGATTATCACAGTTATTGCAAAGGAGAAGCAAGTAACACTGAATTAAACTAAGTTGAAGATTTAAAGACTGAAATGGTATTTTCTTTTGTGTATTTTGAAGTTTTTGTAATGAATTGGTTAACACTGAATTTTGTTTTTTTTAAGTTGAACTTAACTTTTAAACTGGTTTTGTATACTTCATGAATTTTTAAGATTTATTGGTTTACAGCTATACTTTTTTTTTAATTTTTATAAAAAGTTAATGATTGATTAAAACATGTTACATAAAAATAAATATTTAATTATAAAGATCAAATATTTTAGCTGCATCATAAATGACTAAAATAATTATTAATAAATTAATTGATTCATTGTTAATAATAATATTATTTATTTATTTATTGACAATTAATTAATAAATAAAAAACTAAATTAATTATTTATTACATTTAATTATTAAATAAATTAAATGACTGAATAAGTAAATGAGTATATTTTATTAAATGATAATTTAATAAATGCATCTATTTATTTATTCATTTATTACAATCATTTATTTATTCAATAATGTGTTTATTTATTAAATTAGTAAATAAATGAAATTAATAAATTGATTAAATTCTTAAAAAAATAAACAAATAAATAAGAATCATGTAGTCATTTACTTATTAAATAAATAAAATGACTAAATTAACAAATAAATTATACAATTAGAATAAATAAATTTGAATTTGATTAAATTATTAGAATATTAACTCAAAATCTCATTATTCAAACTCTTAAAATCAACAGCAGTAACACTTGCACTGAACTGTGATTTTAATATTTAATAGTTGAAAAGCTGAAGGTTAAGAATGCTGCTCATCTGAAGAAAACTCAGCATTTCCTTTCTGAATAGAAGTGAAGAAGTTAAGGCTTCTTTGTGCAGCGACTGAATTAAATTTCTCATTTCAGAAGCGTTCCTTGAAGTGAGACTCTGCGGCCGTAACGGATGAATCAGTTCGCAGAAGTTGAATCGGTTCGTTTGTGAAGTGATCTACAGAAGCTCAATTAAAGCCGAATCTTTCATGGCGGATCACTTTCTCTCCCAAGCCAGAAATCAATTGCCTTTACTCCCAGAATGCAGTGAAATTGAGATTAAACGACGACACACACACACACACACACACACACACACACACACACACACACACACACACACACACACACGTGTCTGTCTATTCCAGAATAATTCTGTCTTTGTGTATTTAGCGCTTCATTCAGAAACAGACATGCTGTTTGTGTCTGGTGTCACACCTCGCAGCCAGAGAGTCACGCTTTAATTTATTTAGATGAAATTGTGCATTTTGTCCTGCTGTGAAATAATTTGCCATTTTCATCCACTTTTAAAAGCTCTGTGTGTGTGTTTGTGTGTGTACTTGTTTAAGCTGCATTGTGGGGACCAAATGAATAAATGATTAAAAATAGTAAATGATGTTTATCTGAAAGTGTAACAATGCAGACAGGTTTTCTGTAAGGGGGAGGTGTAGGGTTAGGGGATAAAAATATATTTTGGTCAGTATAAAAGTAATAGAAGTCTATGGAAAGTCCCCTCAATTCACAGAAACAAGTGTGTGTGTGTGTGTGTTGAATATATGAGGAACAGGAATCCAGCGTAGGGTCACATGACTTCTCCTGAAGTGACATCATATATTAATATACATCAGCAGCATCAGGATTCAATATGCATTAAGCATCAAAATCTTGGTTTTGGAAGTGAAATTATGGGTACTGTAGTTTTCAATGGACATGATTTTTCTGTAAGAATTAAATCACACTCATTTATGTCTGAGTTTGTTTTTGGCCTGTCTTTAAAGGTTACTGCATATAATCAGTTTCTTTGCAGACCAAATTAACCAGACTGTTGTGCTCTGTTATTAAAACACATCCAGTCATTCACCTTCATTGAGCTGAAAATTTTCCTAATTTCTGACAATGTGTCACAGATGCTGTGCGTAGAGCTTAACTCGTATTTAATGGCTGACCTGAGGACATGTGCTTGGGTTTTTTGTGATTTTGTGTTTTTGTGGTGTTATGTTGTTGTCTTTTGTGATTATCGTCTGTGTTGCATGCATCAATTCCCTTCGACTCCATCCGTCCTTCCGGTCGAAGTCTTACATGTAAATATTTGCGGTTTGTCTGTAATCCGTTGAACTCTCCTCAGTAGCACACAGAGATGCTAGGAGCTGAATACAGATGGGCAGGCGTCTCGTTCTCAAGGATGCCTTCAGCTGACCTCAGATCAGTTTTGATGGTCACCTGGCTGCTGGTTTTGGTTGATAATGTCTGAGGAACAGCTCCTGGTTCAGAAGTACTTCATGTATGATGAACCTCAAGTTTGAATTAGTGATGGTCCTTGTGACCTCAGCAAGGATTTGGAAAAGTTTGATGGCTTCTACTCGCATTCTGAAATTATTAACATTGTTTTTGTGATTGGTGCATGAACATCATAGCAACACCCTTGCAACCTCCCACAATAACATAGCAACCACATAGCAACGCCCTGGCAACCAACCAGAAGACCATAGCAACTATACAGCAACACGCTCTCAGTCTTGTAGCAAGACCCTGGCAACTACCCAGAAGACCATAGCAACTACATAGCAACACCCTGTCAATCCTGTAGCAACACCCTAGCAACTGCCCAGAAGACCATAGCAACTACATAGCAACACCCTGTCAATCCTGTAGCAACACCCTAGCAACTGCCCAGAAGACCATAGCAACTACATAGCAACACCCTGTCAATCCTGTAGCAACACCCTAGCAACTACCCAGAAGACCATAGCAACTACATAGCAACACCCTGTCAATCCTGTAGCAACACCCTAGCAACTGCCCAGAAAACCATAGCAACTACATAGCAACACCCTGTCAATCCTGTAGCAACACCCTAGCAACTGCCCAGAAGACCATAGCAACTACATAGCAACACTTTGTCAACAATTCTTGCAACCTCTTTTGCAATGCCCTGGAAACCAACTAGAATGCCATAGCAGCTGCATAACAACACTCTGGCAACCACCCACAGTATTCTAGCAACCACATAGAAACCCCTCATAACATTATAACAACTACATAGCAACAGTCTGGCAATGCCTTGGAAACCAACCAGAATGCCATAGCAACTGCATAGCAACACTCTGCAACCACCCAAAACTTCATAGCAACCACTTAGTAACACCATGGCAACCAGTTAGAATGCTCTGGCAGCGGCATAGTGACACCCTGGAAACCACCCTCAACACCCTTTCAATCTTATAGCAACACACTGGCAGTAACCCACAACACCATAGCAACTACCACCCAGATAACCATAGCAACTACATTGCAAAACTCTGGCAACCACCTGCAATAGCCTAGCAAACACATAGCAAATACACAGCAACACTCTGGCAACCACCCAGTAAACCATAGCAAGCAAATAGCAACACCCTGGCAACCAACCAGAACACCATAGCAGCCACCCAGTAAACCATAGCAAGCAAATAGCAACACCCTGGCAACCAACCAGAACACCATAGCAACCACCCAATAAACCATAGCAGGCACATAGCAACATCCTGGCAACCAACCAGAACACCATAGCAACCACCCAATAAACCATAGCAAGCAAATAGCAACACGCTGGCAACCAACCAGAACACCATAGCAACCAACCAGTAAAACCATAGCAAGCAAATAGCAACACCCTGGCAACCAACCAGAACACCATAGCAACCACCCAATAAACCATAGCAAGCACATAGCAACACCCTGGCAACCAACCAGAACACCATAGCAACCACCCAATAAACCATAGCAGGCACATAGCAACATCCTGGCAACCAACCAGAACACCATAGCAACCACCCAATAAACCATAGCAAGCAAATAGCAACACGCTGGCAACCAACCAGAACACCATAGCAACCAACCAGTAAACCCTAGCAAGCAAATAGCAACACCCTGGCAACCAACCAGAACACCATAGCAACCACCCAATAAACCATAGCAAGCAAATAGCAACACCCTGGCAACCAACCAGAACACCATAGCAGCCACCCAGTAAACCATAGCAAGCAAATAGCAACACCCTGGCAACCAACCAGAACACCATAGCAACCACCCAATAAACCATAGCAAGCAAATAGCAACACCCTGGCAACCAACCAGAACACCATAGCAACCACCCAGTAAACCATAGCAAGCAAATAGCAACACCCTGGCAACCAAACAGAACACCATAGCAACCACCCAGTAAACCATAGCAAGCAAATAGCAACACCCTGGCAACCAACCAGAACACCATAGCAGCCACCCAGTAAACCATAGCAACGCCCTGGCAACCAGCTTGAACTCCATAGCAACCGCATAACACTCTGACAACCACCCAATAAACCACACAGTAGAAAGTGCATAGCAACGTCCTGTTAACTTCCCAGAACACCATAGCGACGCCCTAGTATCCAGCCAGAACACCATAGCAATACCCAGCAACTGCAGCCATTAATAACAACTGTATATCAACACCCTAGCAACCATTCAGAACACAAATGCAACCTCATAGCAACTCCCTGACAACTACCCTAAGTGCAGTGTTTCCCAGTGTTTTGGATCCTCAAATTATCAGTCAAACCATTCAGAATGAAGTGCAGCGATGCTCAGTTTGAAGACAGATGTCCACTTCTTCGCAATGTGAGGGTTAATAAAGAACTGATGTTTGAATAAATACAGAATTTTCAGAAACACTGTCTATAAAGGCAAATGTTTTTGTGTGTCTGAGGAGTGGAGAAGAGTCTAAGCATTTGCCGTCTAGTTGTAGCCAACACACTTTTGTATGTTTTGAATATCCTGTGCATAGCAGTTTATCTTTATATAATGAGATTTTGGCCAAATTTATTAAACGACAAGAAAAACTGAGTGCCCATATAGCTACAATAAACTTTATAACCTGTAAATTGATTTAAAGTACCCCCCCCCCATCTTTTTATTGGTGTGCTCTTGGATTTTTTACTTATCAAACCTGTGCTGCAGCAGAAAAAAGGTTGGGAAACACTGTACTAGTGGAAAGAAAACATCACAGCTAAGTGTTAACTTCAGAAAACTGTGCAATTCTTAAAAGTAATCAGTCAGCTGGGGAAGTATGGTGAGATATATTACTTAAATGTTTACCCTGTTTACCTGTTGTGTATTGTGTAAAAACATGGTGAGCAGTCAGTGCACCTCAAATACACACTTTACAGAAAACCTGACAGAAGTTGATTTCAGACACATTATGTAGGAACAGACATGTATTCTCTAAACAGAGCTGAAGGCTGTGATCACAGATATTTAAAGTCTCCTTCAGGATGCGTGTGAATGTCTTTAGGTATCTGAGTATCTCAAATGTCATTTACTTGAACAATGTGAGAAACAGAACACTTAGCAAGAGACTTCATTGTAATTACCAGTGATTGCAATCACCAGTAGCTGTGTGTGTGTGTGTGCTTGCGCCTCGCTTAGGTGTGATTATTACAATCATTATCGTAATTAGTATTACTGCTATTTACACTCCAGCAATTAGCAACCATTCAGTGGCTTTGCTAATGCGTGTGATTCGTTCTGCTCCGTGTTAATAACTGAAATGATGTTGACTGTATTTTCCCTTTACAGTCATTTACTTTTGTAAAATATTAAGAAGGTGTTTTTGTCCTGAAATGCTGAGAGTTTGAGAGATTTCCCTTCTGTGTTCCAGTCATCATGTAGAACAAATCTGAGCAAAGCAAGCCGCAATTGAAAAGCTCTGCCTCGCGTCGGGCTGGAATTAGTTTATTAGCATCTTAGAAAATCGACTTTTAAATCCATTTTTGGTGGGAAATGACTTTTCGGGGAAGATACTTTATACGCTTTTGATGATAAGTCAGAGGGTGGATTTCAGTGCGCTCTGGGACACGTCTGTTCAAAACAAGCACTTATTTTCAATTGTGCAATAAAAGCATCTCTTCCTTCAAATTAGACAGAATTTAGAGCAGATCCCTGGCTGGTTTTTCAGTCTGAAAGAAGCACAGATCTAGAGTCGGATGCTGCACACAAACCTGGAAACAGGCCTGATGAATCACCGTGTCCTTACAGCACTACAAGACCCTAGCAACCACATAGTAGCACTTCGGCAACCAGCCAGAACATAAAAGCAACTGCTTAGTAAGGCCCTGGCAACACCCAGAACAACTGCACAGCAATACCCTGGGAACTACCCACAACACCATAGCAACACCCTAGCAACCACCACCCAGAAGATCATAGCAACTGCTTAGTAATGCCCTGGCAATCATCCAGAACACCTTAACAACTGCTCAGCAAAACTCTATCAGCCTTAAAGCAACACCTGACAGTCAAAGACAACACCATAACAACCACCAACCTGAAGACCATAGCAGCCGTTTAGTAACACCCTGGCAACCACCCAGAACACCATAGCAGCTGCAAAGCAGCACCCTGGAAACCATCCACAACACCCTTATAGCAACACCTAGCAATCACTGACAATACCATAGCAACCACCACCCAGTAGACCTTAGCAACACCCTGGCAACCACCCACAACACCATAGCAACTGCACAGCAACACCAACACCCTGGAAACCACCCACAACACCATAGCAGCCTTATAGCAACACCTGACTATCACTGACAACGCCATAGCAATGCCTTAACAACCACCCACAACACCATAGCAATCACATAGCAACACCCTAGCAACCACCACCCAGAAAACTGCTTAGTATCGCCCTGGTAACCACCCACACACCATAACAACTGCACAGCAACACCCTATTAGCCTTAAAGCAACACCTGACAGTCAAAGACAACACCATAACAACCACCAACCTGAAGACCATAGCAGCCGTTTTAGTACACCCTGGCAACCACCCAGAACACCATAGCAGCTGCAAAGCAGCACCCTGGAAACCATCCACAACACCCTTATAGCAACACCTAGCAATCACTGACAATACCATACCAAGCAACCACCAACCCAGTAGACCTTAGCAACACCCTGGCAAACCACCCACAACACCATAGCAACTGCACAGCAACACCAACACCCCTGGAAACCACCCACAGCACCATAGCAGCCTTATAGCAACACCTGACTATCACTGACAACGCCATAGCAATGCCTTAACAACCACCCACAACACCATAGCAATCACATAGCAACACCCTAGCAACCACCACCCAGAAAACTGCTTAGTATCGCCCTGGTAACCACCCACAACACCATAACAACTGCACAGCAACACCCTGAAAACCACCCTAGCAGCCTTATAGCAACAGCTGACAGTCACAGACAATCACCCCAATCTAGGAAAATCCAACCATAGGATGGTCCACCCACAAAGCAACACCCTGGAAACCAACCACAACACCACAGGAACACCCTAGCAACCACCGCCCAGAACACTGTAATGACTCCCTAGCAACACTATGCCAACAACCCACAGTACCCTAGCAACTGCATAGCAACCCAGAACATCACAGCATGAATGATGAATGACTGTGTGTGTTTAAGTGAATTATATTAACACATCATGTTAAAAAAGTCTTCATTATGTGTGTTTTGCGGATTATAAATGGCACGTCTCCAGGGAAAAGGCTTTCAGATTGTTGTTTTCAAATTAATTTCCCTGAATGGTTCTCTTTCTGGCCGTATAGAGTGATGTAAGAGTTCAGGACGGACTCCTGCAGGTAGAAACAACAGCGTTCCTGTTCAAGACGTTTCAGGGCTTTTACAGTCGTGACGCACGTCGTTCTGCATGTTGGCTGCAATATTTATATTTTGGCTGAAACTAGATTTTATTGCCAATAAAAATGCAAGCTTTCATTGGACAACAAACCTGAGTTTTCAGGCATCTCGTACGGTATTAATGAAGGCGGATGTTTCAGAGAGACTGTAAGTGATATTAAATAAACGCATGCGAGCCAAACGCAGTCTGGAGTGAAATGGACTTTATGGTCACTGGAAAAAGACAAACATCAAATGTATTTTGCCCTCATGTCATATTTTTCTTAGCAGAGAATATTCCGTTGTCCTTCTGAAGAGAAGCCATGTATGTGTAATGACCCGTCAGTGCTGGCCTTCATTTCCAGCTGACTTAGAGTTAATGATGCTATGGCTATTTCGTGTATTGATATTTTAGTGATTTCTTTCTTTTGAATTTGATTTTTGTTTTAGGTTTCAGTTCAGTTTTTGTTTAGTTTAGGTAGAGAAGTGTGTGTCTGTGTGTGTCTGTGTGTGTGTGTGTGTGTGTGTGCGTGTGTGTGTGTGTGTGTGTGTGTCTAAACTCATCCCGTCTGACTCCTCCTCATGTAAATCCTCTCTGAGCTCATTTATAGATATGTTTATTTATATCATCATCACTGTCTGTCTGTTCCAGCTTGACTCGTGTTTAGTCAGTGAACAGCTGTGCATTATAGTCAGTTCTTAACTCACAGATTGAGTGTTTTATTTAAGGCGGATCAAGTGGGCGGGTCACTGACTGACTGCTCTGGATGTCATCGTATTGAACTGTGAGATTCATGAATATTAATTAGGTCATGCTGACATTGCTAGAGAACTTTATTGGACTGTCCATCAAAGTGACCTAATTAATATTCATGAGGCAGTCCTTTACAAAAGGCTGTGTAAATACGCTTGTTGTCTTCAATACATCAGACTTGCTTTACGCTTGATTATTGTTTTGTTTTTTTATTTAATGTTTTACTTGGATATAAAAGTTAGCCTGTACTTGTAGGAGTTTGTATTTGCATTGTACTTAAATGAAAAGAAGGAGCACAACTTTATTCTTCAAGCACCGTTGTTCTTCAAGAAAAACATCATAGCAGGATGATTATGAAGCTAATAATAGTCATGAAGTTCACGATCTTCATCATAATGACTAAGGTGGAGATGTTTTTCAGTGAAGCAGCTGCTGTAACAGTGATATAAATACACGGAGACGTGGGTTTCTTCAGCATGTTGTATTTCAGGCCACTAACTAGTGTGCAGTGGTTTCTGTGTCTCTCTGAGGTCATGTGACCGGGTTTTTATAAGCCCACCTCAATCATTTTAAAGACCCTCAAACGCATCGTTATTTCAATCCATGCAGTCATTTTTACATCTGTCTGCTGAAATGTTTGGATGAAATAACTGAGGACTGAAGTAAAAGCCCACAGGTGTGTGGAAAACAGACACGCTGGCCTTTTGTACAATTTATAAATATGATTTTTGATACTTGAAATTATAAAACAATAAAATATTAGAAAAGTCATAATTTATTTCCACTAGTTGTCAAAGCAATAATTATCATTTCAAGCTGATGAGCTAAAATAAAAAAAATAAAAAAAATAAAAAAATGTAAAAAAAATCTAAAATAACTAACCACTAAAATAGAAGACACTTTGGCGAAAATGAAAACAAAATATCAAATTCAAAATATCAACAAAAATTATAATAGTATATAAGTGATACTAAAATTACTAAATACTAAGAAAAATACTAAAATAACTAAATAAATGATAAAAACATAAAAAATAAGAAAAAATATTAAAATTAATATCAAAATTAATTCAAAATATTTACAAAAACTGTAATAGTATATCAGTACTACTAAAATAGCTAAACACTAAAATAAAATAAATACTAAATAACTAAATAAAACTGACAAAAACACCTGACCAAATTACTAAACCTTTTACAAAAATTAAAATGAAAACAGGAAATATAAAAATAAAATCTAATTTAAAATATTAACAAAAACTAGTATATCAGTGATACTAAAATAACTCAAAATGAAAGTAAAAAATACTAATAAAACTAAATTAAAATAACAAACTTAAAATGTAATTTAAAATATGACTAAAAGCTATAATAGTATATCAGTGAGAGTAAAATAACACTGATGTTTGTGTTTCCCAGTGCTCAGCGCTGTAGATACTGTAATGGGATCATTGAGATTATTTTCTCTAATCCTTTAAGTCCTTTATGTTGAGCAGTAGAGGAATCTGCAGAGAGCATTAAACCGTCCCCGTCTGGATCATCCATCGTGTGTGATTCATGTGCTTATGAATGAGCGTTTACGTTTAGAGTCAGATCATCATATCTGGAGATGATAACGCAACAGTGAGCCACTAACCGTGATGATGAAGTGTTTTCATGAGGAAACAGATTTAATGTGATGCGAGATTCAGTTTCCTGCTGCTAAGGAGCAAAATGAACATCTTTATTCAGTGCTTTTTGTTTGGGTTTGTTGAGAGATTGAATAATTTGTGAAAATCAATGACGAATCAGGAGATTCTCCGTCTCATTTTACAGCCGCCTTATTGAAACCTGAACCAAATATTTAGTAGTCAGTAGTCAACATTTGAAGCGGATCAAAACCTTTCATCAAAGTTGTCCTAAAACCAAAACAATGCTCATCTTGTCTTAGGACAACTTTGATGAACTTTTTTGATCCTCTTCAAATGTTGACTGCTGTATATGAAGTGTTTTTCTTTCTGTGGCGCTGTTTGTAGCATAACAGTGGTGACTTTTACATTTATGAAAATTAATTTAATTAGTTTTGTTTGTCAATCACCACCATTGTTTAGTGATTCAATCAGTTCTTTAAAACACTTAAACTAAGGATTAAACTTTTTTTTTTGGACTCAGACCAATAAGAAATGTGGTTTAATTATTATTACATAAACATTACAATAATAATAAAAATAACTTATTATTATTAATTGTATATTTGGTGTAATTCTATAATATAGTTATGTAATAATTATTATAATAATAACAATTATTGTTGCAATAGCAAAACTTAATGATTAGAAATAAAAATTACAATATAATAATAATAATTATATAATAAATATATAATATATTTTATCCAATTTTAGTGTTATTGTTATTTGACTAGGTGCAGTGGGATTCTGTGAGCACAGTTTTTTAGTGGTGATTTGTATGGGTTTCCAGTGGATTTAGCAGGTTGTTCTGATCAGGATTGTTAGTGTGAGCGCAGGAAATGTGTCAGTGAGTTTCAGCGTGTAATTAGTGCACTGTCATTCCAGTGGAAAAGCTCTTTTAAAGCCATGGATTGAGCACACGGAGCACTTAGTGAGTGTTGAGCAGTTAATGTGACTGTGTTTGACCGCCTGCTGATCTCTGGTCAGTCACAGTGGCTCTGACAGCTCCAGTCAACCCACAGTTATTAAGGGCCACTTGCTGGAAGTGTTATTGTGAACAGATGAGAGTTTTGGCAGAAGTCTTCAGATCTCAGTGAGCAGGTTTTGTATTAACTTATATTCAAAATATGTTGGTGTGCTTTATTTATTTGTTTATGGGTTATGCGAAATGTCTGTGTGTGAAACCGTATGATCTCGAGTCACAAGCTTAGACACGAGAATGGCTTTAATATTTCTGGATGTCTGTTATTTGTATTTGAAAGTTTTGGGAAAAACCAAACAAAATGCTTACATTAACTAAATGCTGTTTATTGGCCTTAAATAGTTAAAATGTGGGGATTGTGGGGATGGATGGATAGATGGATGATTTAATGGATGGATGATGATGTTGGATGGATGGCTGGATGACTGGACGATTGGATGGATGATGATTTTAATGGTTTGATGCTGGATGATGGTTTGGATGGATGGATGATGGTTTGTTGGATGGATGGATATGATGGATGGATGAATGGGTGGTTTGGATGGATGAATGATGGTTTGTTGGATGGATGGATAGGATGGAGTGTGTATGCATGGATGAATGGGTGGTTGAATGGATGGATGATGGTTTGTTTGATAGATGGAGGGGATGGATGGATGGATGGATGATGGTATGTTGGATGGATGATTGGATGATGATGGAAAGATGGATGGATGGATGATGATTTGTTGGATGGTTGATAGAATGGTTGGATAGCTGATGGTTTGTTAGATGGATGGATGGTTGGTTGGTTGGATGATGATTTGTTGGATGGATGGTTGATTAAATGGATGGATGATGGATGGATGAATGTTGGTTTGTTGGATGGATGGATGATGGTTTGTTGGATGGCTTATTGAATGGTTGGATGGATGGGTGGATGATGGTTTGTTGGATGGTTGATTGAATGGTTGGATGGATGGATGATGGGTGGATGATGGTTTGTTGGATGGATGATTGGAACGATAATGGTTTGTTGGATGGATGATGGATGGATGATAGTTTTCTTGGATGGTTGATTGAATGGTTGGATGGACGGATGGATAATAGTTTTCTTGGATGGTTGATTGAATGGTTGGATGGACGGATGGATGATGGTTTTCTTGGATGGTTGATTGAATGGTTGGATGGATGGATGGATGGATGGTTGGATGGGTTGATGATGGATGGTTGGATGTTGGATGGATGATTGAATTGTTGGATGGATGGATGGGTGGATGATGGTTTGTTGGATGGATGGATGGATGATGGTTTGTTGGATGGAATGGATGGCTTGGAACAATGATAGTTTGTTGGATGATTGAATGGTTGGATGGATGGATGGATGGTTGGGTGGATGATGGTTTGTTGGATGGATGATTAAATGGTTGGATGGATGGATGGATGGTGGATGGTTGGGTGGATGATGGTTTGTTGGATGGATGAATGAATGATTGGAACAATAATGGTTTTTTGTGTGTTTGTATGGATTGATGGATGGAAGATGGTTTGTTGGATGGTTGATTGAGGTTTGGGTGGATGATGGTTGTGGATGGATGAATTGGAACGATGGAGGATGGTTTATTTGGATGGATGATTGGAGGATGATGGTTGTTTGTGGATGATGGTTTATTGGATGGATGATTGGAACAATAACGGTTTGTTTGTTTGTTGGATGGATGGGTGGATGGATGATGGTTTGTTGGATGGATGGATGGATGGATGATTGAATGTTTGGTTTGGATGAATGGTTGGAACAATAATGGTTTGTTGGATGGATGAATGTTGGTTTGTTGGATGGATGGATGATGGTTTGTTGGATGGCTTATTGAATGGTTGGATGGATGGGTGGATAATGGTTTGTTGGATGGATGTATGGATGATGGTCACATGTATATATTTATTAGGGCTGTAATGATCCATCGATATGGATCGATACAGCGATTAAATATCTAACGATACGATGCATCGATGCCACACTTAAAATATTGATATCTGTAGTATAAATAGGCACCTTATTTTGACACTGTCTACATTTTTACCAATGTCCGTCTATGCATTACTGCCAACACGTGCATTCTCATGCAAACTCACATGCCAGGATGATAAGACTGCCTGAAGGGCGAGCGTAAAAGACGATTGGGATTGTTGACAGAATTGTTGAGCGCTTGTGAGAAGTTTTCAGCACGCAGTGACAAAATAAGTTTTTGGAGGATAAAATGTCAAAATTTGGTTGAAATAATGTTACATTGTCGTTCAGTGTAACAATATTAATGTAAAAATTCAAACAACATGCTTATTCTGACATGTACATATTAATATATATAAAAGAATAAGGGAGCATATTAAATTTTATTGTGTTTTAGATGAGTAAAAAAGTCTTACTGACCAAAGGGCAAAACCTAGGATTTTTAGGAATTTTAAAAATGTAAAATTACAAATAATTAGTATTTGGGGTGAAAGTAATTAGTCTTTTAATATGTCATAAATTGATTTTTGTCGTAAATACGCCTGACAAGATTGTTACACTGAATGATATTTTAGTGGGTCTCTTCTGTAAATCAGGGAAAAATGTATGATATATTGATTTTTGTATTGTTTAAGTGTGTCAATTGCAATTTAACAGCACTTTTTAATTACTTATTGTTTTTATGCTTAAACCCTTTTTCGTCTTTGACCCATGTATGTATCATTTATTTATTTTTTGCAATGAGAATGTCCTCTGATGTCCCCAAACTATGGCTAAGTATGTGTGTAGTTTTTTTTGTTTTTGCTTTTTCTTTGTTTTGAATTATTGATTGTGTGTGTAGCATGTTCACAGTGTGCTTCAGGCTCTGCTGTGTTTGGTCCGTCTGAAGGTGAGATGCTGAATAATTGAGTGAGTGTGTGAGTGCCGTTGGTGCTCTGGTCTCTGTGTTTGTGTTCATGTTTGTGTCTGTGACTAGAGTATCAGCTGTGCTTTAACACACAGCAGCAGGACTGGATTCCCAGCGGTCAGAAGTTCAACCCAGAATAACCAGTGCTGTGTGCTGTAGATGTGCTCAGTAAAACGGCACACAGTTTATGGTGTCTGATCGTAATATCTGAGAGCTTCTGTTGGTGATTTTCATTACTGTGCACTGGTCAGTCATTAAAGACACGTCCACATTCACTGCAGGATAGAAACAGATCTCTGAGAGGAACATGAGCCTTTATATATGTGTTTTTATCTGCTGTTTGTTCTTTACATCAGTGTTTTCTGAGTTCCTGCTGGTGAATCTCCTCGGGTTTTCTTCAGTGGGTTGAGATAGATGAGCACAGGAAATGGCTTTCGCAGTTACAGGAAGTAGCTTAAAGTAACAGAGCAGCTGGACATTGTGTGAATTAATCAAAAGTGAAAGTTGAGACATTTAGAATCAGGAATGCAGTTCTAAACTTTCTGTTCATCTGTGAATCCTGAAAAATAAAATGTATCACTGTTTCCTGAAAAATATTGTGCAGCACAACTGTTTTCAACATTGATGATAATCAGAAATGTTTCTGCAAATGAATCAGAAATGCATAAACAAGATCACGTATTTCGCTGAAGACTGCAGATTCTAACAATGATGCTGACAATACAGCTGCGCATCACTGAATCATTATAGGGGTTACAGTTTAACACGAGATACTCTGATAGAAACAGCTGTTTTAAATGGTAATAATATTTCACATTTTTACTGTATTTTTGATCAAATAAATGCCGCCTTGGTGAGCAGAAGAGACTTCTTTCAAAAACATTCAAAAATCTTACAGACCTCAAACTTGTTCTCACAATGTTCTCCAGTCACCATAATATTTTAATATCATTATTTTTCATTGTTATTTTTTTTTTGAATTATTTAAATATTATATAATATTATGAAGATTTCATTCAGTATGTTTAATGCGCTGTATATTTCTGTGAATTTTGTTTGTAAAATATTTAGTTTTAACTTTTGACTGTGGCGTAATTAGCTCATATCATCATAAAGATACTGATTTAAATTAATTTTTATGTAAAATATGTTCTCAAAACTAGCAGTTAAGTCTCATAAACAATTGTAGTAAAGTGTTATGGTTGTTTGTGGTCAGATTTTGTCATAATATTGTCAGTTTTGACATGGTTAAGTAAAAAAAGCTCAAGCTCTTAAAGGGATATTTCACCCAAAAATTATAATTTTGTTATTTTGTCATATTTTTTTATATTTATTGTATGGTTTAATATGTTTATTACAAACTTTTTTTTTTTTTTTAAATTTATTTGTTTTTAATTTTATTTGTAGTTAATTTTGTTCTTGAAAACATTGACACAAAAGAAAGAAAGTCATACAGCAAAATGAGGATAAGTGCATTTTTAATGGCATTTCTTGGTGAACTAGCCCTTTAAATTCTTGCAGCTGGCGCACAGCGGTTGTTTTTTTCTGGACTGATAGTTTATTTCCAGCACATGTTGACCAACTTTTGCGCTTGATATAAATGCAACAATATGTGATATGATGTAATGACCTGTAAAAGTGTAAAACGCATCCACGTTTCTACATTCGGTGGTTTTGTGATCATGCGAACTGAATCTCCGGAGGCACATGGAAGCATTTATCACTGCGGACAGCGCTTCACGTGCACGCCCACATGTCAGACGTTTGGTGGGATTTTTGTCACTTTCTGTAAAGTTGCAGATCTCGGGGCGCCGCTGGGTGTCATGAATGACGGATTGGTCTTGCTGGTGGCCCGTAGCGAATGTTTCTCGTTCAGTTCTGTTGCCAGGAAAAGTCCTGCCAAAGACGCCGCATTACAGCGATCTGGTCCTCTGCAGGGTTCATCATCATCTGAGGTTTTCTCAGGTGCACTCGTGTGTTTTTCAGCCGTCGTGTGTGTGATTTCATCTGATTTGAGTGCATGAAGTCAAAAATCTGTCTTCAAAAAAATCTAAAATTGTCTTTACAGGAAATCATGATGTTTATCATCTTTATGCCTTATAGTTGCATTTAGAAGATTAGAGATTAAAGACGATTATATAGTCTACATTTTGAAACAATACAAGCAATTAAGAGATTTGATGTAAAATATATATCACTTTACATGACTGTACTATATGCATGTGGTAAATTTAGATATTCTATATATATATGTCACTTTATATAATAGCGGTGTTAATATAGTTAACAAAAAAAAATATTTATGTGAGTGTACTAATGTATATATTTATATATCCAAACTTAAATATAGAGCTGCTTTGAGTGCTCAGAAAAATACTATTTCTGGCTTCCACTTTGAAATTGCCATGTCTTTGTAATTAATTGTGAAATGTACTAGCAATTTCTAAAAGTGGATCATTTTTCCCGCCAGTTTAGGTTAATATTTTTTTTGAGTGTCTTTGTAATTAATTGTGAAATGTACTAGCAATGACTGCCGGAAATTGCATCCACAGTACACTGAAAAAAAAATTGGTGGTGAATCAACTTTCACTCAGAAATTTCTAGGAATTACAAAGAAACAACAAGTAAATTAATGAATTGAATTAAATATGGAAATGGATTGAATAAATTAATTAAACATGAAATTTTGAAGTAGAAAGACTGAAATAGTTTTTTTATGTCAGATTGTATTATTATGTATTAATATAGATGTAATGATAGATATATTAACTACACTGAAATAGATTATTACTCTTAGAAATTGCTAGTAAATTTCACAATTAATTACAAAGACCAAACTAGTATTTTAGTCTAAAACATACTCCAACAATCTTTTATTTACAACTAAAAGTGAAGTGCCAGTTGCAGCGATATCGACAAGCATTTTTATTTATTTTTTATTTAAAGACAGAGCTTTAGTTTGTTCAGTAAATCACTTATATATATATATATATATATATATGTGCACAGGTGCATGATGCAGTCTGGAATGTGTTATATGGTGGTGAGCTTGTGTATAGGTTTTTGGTGCTGATGTAATGTCCTCTTCCTGTCACACAGCGCTTTACTTCCCTTCACGACTCTTTAGAGTCCCGTCTGGAGACGACTGGAGGCCGGTTTACTCTCACGGTGACTTGGACTCGACAGTAACTGTGCCTCACAATCTCTGGGGAAAGGCAGAGTGCAGTAATTAGTCAAACGAGGTCTGTAACTTCTGATCGCATGAGGTCACTGACTGAGTCTGGTCTGTGGGCTCTGGAAACTTTTACTGAAGACATCGTCGTCACATTCGTACAGTAGAAAAGTATAATATATATGTATATATTCATTATATATATATATTACAATTTATTTATTTATATGGTCTGTGGGCTCTGGAAACTTTTACTGATATATACATATATATACTATAATATAGTATCTATATATATATATACTTGTCTGTATATATATACACACACACACACACACACTAAATAGCGGTCAGTGGCCAATCAGAGCTTGGTATTGTAACAAGCTGTGCACTGCATTTGAGGTTTAATAGTACAGAAAAGCACTAAAAGTTTTTCAGTTAGAATGTTTTCAGCTTGTTTATCTTCATATAAAAATACGGAATGCAGTTGCATCAAACAATAGTATAAACATCATTCAATGTAAATTCTGATAATTGTATTTAATAATCGCAATTATAATTTCAAGGGAATAATCGACAATTATGATTTTTGGCAAAATCCTGCAGCCCTAATTTGTGCTGTTTCTACATTAATTTGAAAATTGAATGTGCTGTGGTTTTGGTGCTTTATTTTCAACATTAGTATTCTATTTTTTTATTTTATTTTTTTTCCCACATTTTATTTTTACCAGAAAACATCATAGGAGATTCAAAAAAAATAAAAAATAAAAAAAAAAGTTACATTTTTAAGTTGGCTAATTAAAACAAATTTTAATTGAAATCTTAAGTCGGTCAAAATTTTTTAAGAAATTATTATTGTTTCTGTTGCACAGCACTGCAGTGTAGTTTGCATGAGCAGATTATCAGATCAGTTGTTTTCGGTGAACAAGTGTTTCTGAGCTCTTTTGTCTTCTGTGTGAGGACTGATAGATTTTTGAGTGTTTTTTGGCTTTTTTGTGTTGTTTCTCTTCACGTTTCTCACAGCAGTTACTGTAGTGTGTCATGATGTCTGCTATTAAACATGTGCTGCTGTGTTTCTTCTCTGTTCTCGTCTGGAGGAACAAAGAGGAATCGTGAATCTGTGGTGAGGCTCGATGTCATCCATCAGCTTCGTTCTCTGAGCGCTGACTCTTACAGAGGTCCTGTGTGATCTCTGAAATGTGTTTGAACATTAGTCGTATAATGCCACGGATCTGAGGATGAATGTGTTTCACATGAGCTCCAGTTTTCCTCTTCTGTTAACTAGGATTCGTTCACTGATCACAACCATCTTTAGCACTTATGCAGTTTAAGCAGATTCAGAATTTATTGTGCTTTAAAGATTAATAACAAGTTTTGCACACTGACCAGCAATATACAGTCATAGACCATTAATTTATTTAGCAGATGCATTTATTTATTTATTTACATTTTGTTCTTATCAGTGTGCTTTTAACACAAAAGCACTTACACTTAGCAGTTGCTTTTATCAAAAACAACTTAGGAATATAACAGACAATAAATTTTATCTTTTATCTGAGTAAATCCTTTAAAT
This sequence comes from Cyprinus carpio, assembly GCF_018340385.1. Classification (NCBI taxonomy): domain Eukaryota; kingdom Metazoa; phylum Chordata; class Actinopteri; order Cypriniformes; family Cyprinidae; genus Cyprinus; species Cyprinus carpio. The sequence goes on from NC_056604.1 coordinate 1,513,857, forward strand.
TACTGAGATTTTTTTTATTTAACATTTTTATTTTATTTGTGTTGTTTTAATTTATTTTATTTTGTTGTGCTTTGTTGCATTTTTTATTTATTTTATTTTGTTTTATTTTGCTGTTTTATTTTTTTAATTTATAATTTTTTTTTTTTTTTATTTTAAGTTTTTACTTTGTTTTATTTTAAAGCAGATGTTATTTCTATTTTATTGGTGTGTTATTTTATTTTATTATCTTATTTTAAGTTTTTAATTTGTTTTATTTTAAAGCAGATGTTATAGTCCTAATTCGGTAGAAAGAAATTAGAAATTATATATATAATTAATCATTGTATTTAACAATTAAGCACATTTTTTACAATAAATTTTTGTTTTGTTATTTTTATTTTTAAGAATGTTTAAAGATTTGTAATGTTATTTTTGCAATGCACACAAAACTTAATGGTGCTAAATATATGCTTCATTTTTTAAGGCAAAAAATGAAATATGATTACAGTATATCTGTCTGTTTATATAAGGCTGTTTTTCTAATGTTCAGAAACACGTCACATGTAAAAAGAGCTGATAATTCGATGCATTTCAACATTTATCATGGCTTTATATTCCAGATAGCTTTTCTAAAAAGAGCTGATAACTCGATGCATTTCAACATTTATCATGGCTTTATATTCCAGGATTTATCTTATAATTGCTTTAACTAAACTTCGTCTTCCTTATGGCTTGTCTGCTAGTTGTGAAGTTACGATTCGGAGAGATCGGTTTGTGAATAAGCTTCGTCTCTGAAAGTTCACTTCCAGTGGCAGATAATGGGATGGGTGATGGAACTCTCTGAAAGCGGGGGGGGGAAAGAATATTCCCCCTTGAAAAGGGATAAACAGGGTTTTTCTGCTTCACAGCTTCTTGCTTTATTCTCCAGCAGACTTGAAAAGGGATAAACAGGGTTTTTCTGCTTCACAGCTTCTTGCTTTATTCTCCAGCAGATCGAATCACTTTGGCGTGAAGGCGCGATCACGAAAGGCTTCCGTGTTGCTCGGGGCTGAAGGACCTCTCTCGGCGTCTCTCTCTACGCATGCTTTTTTTCAGGGCGAATATTGTCATTAAAGAAGTGCTTTTATGAGCTGCTGTGGGCTAATCCTAAACCTGCTAAATGACTTGAACAAGTCAAGTATCTCAACTCTTATGAAGCCATTTTTATTCATTACTGATTTTCAGAAGTGCAGATTACTGGTTACTTGATATTCAGTTTGAAGTTTGTAAAGTATTCTAATTCAATAAACGTTTATTTTCCCAGCGCAGAAATACAGATGACTGGCTCTTGAAATCCAGTTTGAAAAGTCTCCAACACTGACATCTTTGGCCTTAATGGGCAAGAGGCGAAATACTGCGTGTGGCCATTTGCAATTGATCCGTGGAAGGCTTATTTGTTATTATTTTTTATTTTTATTATTTTATTTTAGTATTATTTTATTTATTTTATTTATTTTATTTTATTTTCTTTTATTTTATTTTATTTTATTATTTTGTGATTTAATTAAAATTATTTTATTTTTTTTATTTTGCTTTAATTTTATTATTTTTTTTTAAATAAAATGACTGTTTTTTTTTTTTTTATTTTATTTTATGGGGAGGTGGTCGTTTTGTTTTTCGCAGATCGGTGGTTGAATGTATTAGAAGTCGTGAGAGCATTTTAAAGTGACAGAACATGAACAGACAGACAGAATAGTTTAAAGTACACATTTAATGGCATGTCTTTTGGGCTGTCATGGCTTAGAGAGAACATACTGTATTGTGCCATTTGTTAGTGACCTGTGGATGGCATGGCATTTTATTTTATTTGGATTTTATTTTATTTATTTTTTTCATTTTTGTTTTATTTGGTTATTTAATTGTATTATTTTTATTATTTAAAATCATTTATTTAATTTTTTTATAATTTTTATTTTTTTTTTTAATTTTTTTATTTTTTTTTTATTTTTTTTTATATAATTTTATTTTACTTCATTTACCCTCTAATTCCCTTACCTGTGTATGAATTTTTCATGAACAAGTCAGGAGTGCGTAAAGTTTTAGTGTTTTTTTATGGTCTTTATTTAGAGGGTTAATTGTTTTGTTTGCATTGTGTTTTATTGTTATTTTGTATTGCTTTTAATGCATCTTTATGGCGAGAGTTAAAAGCTTCATTATAAAGTGTTCCCTTGTAACCCGCGTGCCAACAAATCTGTTTTCATTGCTGAACCAGGCACGAAGATGGAGCAAATATCTTAGAGGGACATGAAACCAAGGTTAAGAGAGAAGAGGTGGTCATTGCAGTTGAGCGATCATTTGGCATGATGAAGAAAGCCAACGATTTTGTGAAATTTTTTGAAAAAACTAGCCATTATCTGCTCATTTAGTGAGGAAAAAAACAAAAAAACAAAAGACGTTAGTTTTTACTGATTACAGTACTGCTCATATATTGAGGAAAACAAACGTTAGTTTATCTTGTTCAGTTACCTGTTGATTATGTTGCTTAAAGCTCTCTCTTTTTTCATCCTGCTATTGAAGCAATGGAGGTTGTAGTGAAGTGGTCTTATTTTTGTCTGATATCTGGGGCGTAATTTGTTTTGTATTGATTGCAGTGAGATGGTATGATTTTCGTTTTATCTTGTCTCTGCATCAGGGTGTGTGGAAATGACATTCTCCGCTGTATTTCACCTGGGTACTGCAGCGCTTCATATCCATTAGCTTCATGAACGCTGTCTGCGCTCTCATTAGAGCAACGATGATATTTTGCTGAGTGTGTTATTGTGCTGTTATCTTAATGACTTCATGAACGCTGTCTGCGCTCTCATTAGAGCAAGTGGCTCAGTTCACAGCAGTGATAGAAATGAATCCTTTTCCAATAAGTTTCAATTGAGTTTTACCTTTTAATGGGGCAAACCATCGACCTTTATTTAGCCATTGTTTTATAAAAGTGTGCAGTGCAGCCATCTGTTTTGAGTCAAATTCTTTACATTTAAGAATCTCGTGTGCATCGTGAATTAGATATGATAAGACATTTGGGCGTGATTACGGTAGCCCCGGTTACTGCAGTGAGCAAAATAAATCGTCAGTACAATAAAATGCATCTTCACAATGCGAGAGGGGAAACACAGAAGCTGTGTCTGAAGAAGCATTTAGATGTGTTTACACACAAGACATGAATGCATTTAACCTGCAATTACAAATGCATCAATAATGATCAGGTATATTAAACATAAAATGTTGAATACTGTTATTTGAAATAATTTAAATACTAAAAATATGCTTTAATTGTAAAAATTAAAACTGCCAGTAGGTGGCAGCAAGTCGCTGTAAAAATATGCTTTAATTGTAAAAACAAACAAACTCGATTTTTAAATGTTTGATTCATTCAGGAAACGAAACCCAGACGCAAAAAGTCCACACAAGTGCGCTGGTGTCTGTGTTTTGGAATATTTTTTTGTTGGTGAAATAGTGCAAAAAAAAGGGATTTTTTTTTTGTTTGTTGAATAGTGAAGGGTGTATGGTGTTTAAGTCTTATGTTTAATTATTGATTTTTGATTTTTTGTATGTTGTTGTATATTGTATTTGTAATTGTTTTTATTTATTAATTCTTGCTTTTTGAACTGTTGTAAAATAATGTATATCACATTCGTAATTGTAGTCATTTTTCTTAAGTCTCATAATTAATTCTTGCTTTTTGAACTGTTGTAAAATAATGTATATCAGTTAACTCTGCCCTCGTGACCTAATAGACTGAATCATGCAGTGAAAGAGCACGCTGTAAATGTACACTTGTCTAGACTTCACGTAATGTATGTGTGGTTTTTGCAAAATACTCGATAATGTCAAATCGCACATCCTTAAAACAGCAATTAGGATATATATGGCACACCCCTATCTGATTTTGTTTTTTGTGTTTTTTGTGTTTCTGTTGTAGTATTTGTGGTGTGGAGGGTTATGTTATGTGGTTTTTTGGGTTTTCTGTGTGTCAGATGCCGCTCGCCCCCCCCCTCCCCCGTGTGCAGCGCCACTTTGTTGGGCAGTCTAAACAGCATCTCAGATGAGCTCAGCACTTTGTGGAAGCTGCTGAAGTCAATCAAACATGTCTTTCACTTTTAATTGGATCGCAGAAACAAACAGAGCCGTTCGATAGCTTAACGTCTGCTAACTTCATATTCATCATCTGAAGACTCTCTTATTACACTCTCAGAAAAAAGCTGCCACTGGGGCAGTACCTTTTCAAAAGGCACACCTTTGTATCTAAACAGTCCATGTTAGTAGCTAAAAGGTACAAAAGTGTGACTTTTGAAAAGGTACTGCCCCAGTGGCAGCTTTTGTACCTTTTTTTTCTGAGAGTGTACAGTTCAGTTGTTGTTGTTGTTGATATGAAGGTTAGATGTCCTTTATCACAAGGTATTATATTTACAGTAAGTAAAACAAACTAAAACCATCTTTAAACAGACTTTAACTGATAATATAGAAACTAAGCTTATTTTATTTCAGCTAGTGTCTAAGGCAGCAGTCTTTAGGTGTTATTTTTGAAGTTAGTATTATTTTATTTCAGCTAGTGTCTAAGGCAGCACTTCTCATTTTAATTTAGTTTAACTTAAAACTTAAAATAGCAGAAATTAGTAGGAGAACTATATGAAACAAAAACAAAAAAAGATGCCAGCATATAAATTCTTAAAAACTGCTTTACTTAGTTAAACATCAAAATTTTATATTTATACTTTATTACTTTTATTTACATATTATGAGACCTTATATTTTTACTTAGTTTTACGCAATGTTCACTATAAAATTTACTTAAAAATGACTAAATACATTATACATATATTATTTTTAGTTTGACGCAATGTCCTAAAATATTTTGTTTTAATATGATTTACTACACAGTAATAATTCAGAGCAATAAAAAAATAGGCATTTGACAATGAAAATTAAAATAGCAAATAAAAAAAAAAAAACACAATTAAAGTACTAAAACAAACTAAAAATAAAATGAAAAATAAAATATAAAAATAAAAACAAATTCAAAATATTAATAAAAAAATCACTTCTTTATCGTTAAGATATTATTATTTACTGTTATTTCATTTTTTTTAATAAATTTTTTGCATTTCTCATATTTAATTTTAACAAAAGCCTGAAAGTGCAGTCGTGTGAAATCTAGTTATTACATCTGATATTGTTGATATTTTTAGAATATTTTTCCCGTTGATTTCCTCCCAAAGATTGCACAAATATTGTGACTATTTCATAAAAGTAGTCTGCTGGTCGTTGTTTCCTCTGTCATAAAAACTAGTTTGATGTGTGAACAATGCAGAAGAGTCAAAGACAAAAACATTTGATGAGCACAACATTTCCAGTCATGCATAAAAGGCTTTATTAGGACGTATAAAAAGTAATTTACAGCAGGAATAATTTGCTAAAGCGAAGCAGCGAGCCTGGTTTGATCCGCCCCTCCATTTCATTAAGACTGCAGTCGTATATATTCACATTCGCTCGCTCCAGACCTTGTGTTGTTTTAGTTTGTGCGTCTGTCAGGAGCAGATTTGATGGCTTTTGTTGTGTTATAATGGCGCTTCAGGTATAGTTTGTGTTGAATGGAGGAGCCGCGGCCTTGAGTTTTTCTCCGTGAACCGTCTGTGGGTTTCGACTGTCTGGCTCTTTTGTGATAAATCGGCTCTTTATTGTTGCATTGGTCTTGTCTTCTGGTGAAGATGTGAGGAGCGACACGCTATTGTTTCTTATTATTCATGCTGCGTGTGAATATTAACGCTGTTTTACTCAAAAGTGCTTTTACATTCAGGAAAGTTTGATTTGTGTGTTTATTTACAGAGGAGTCTGGTGGAAAACGTCAAATAGGTTTCGAGAGTTTGATGATTAAAACAAGTTGAAAACATCTCTATTTTATTTATTTTATATTTATTATAAAGATAATTTATAATTGTTGTCATATAAAATAAAATACAGATAATACGAAATATTTAAAATGTAGCAATGTTGTGTTTATTATTAAAAACAAGCATTGCAATGCTATATTTTCAGTATTTTTATTTATATACATAATTTTTTTTTTTTTTTCTCGATTTTATTTATTTTATGCGTTTTATTGTTTTGTTCACTTTTAGAATAAAATAATAATAATTAACAAATAAACATCACCATTAATAAATGTTTATAAATATTAAATTATTTTGAAAGATGTCTATTTTATATTTATTATAAAGATATTTATCATAAGATAACTTATAATTCTTATTATATAAAATAAAATATAAATAGTACAAAATATTAAAAATAAAGCAAAGTAAGATTTATTACTAAAACAAGGATGACAATGTTATATTTTCAATATTTTAATTAATTAATTAATTTATTTATTATTATGTATATGAAAATATGACAGTTATATTTATTTTTAAATGAATAATTTATTTAACTGTATTTTATTATTTTGTTTACTTTTAGAATATAGTAATAATTGGCCATAATAATTAATAATTGCTACAAATAAATAGTAATAAATAATTTATTATTTTTAATTTAAGAATAATAATCAATGTTATCTATATTAAAATAATATATCTTTTCATTTTTTATTTTATAATGTATACATATATATTTTATTATTTTTCAGTAATAATATAATATAATATAATATAATATAATATAATATAATATAATATAATAAAAGTAATCATATATTTATAAATTAATATATAAAGATGGAATTGTTCACCCTGAAATAAATCCGAGCTTGTTTTTGCACAGAAGTGATTCTGATCAGTAATAATAGCTGTACTGGCCCTTTAAACCAGGAGCCATGTATGTGATCACGTATGTAAATGAAGCGCTGTCGTATGTTAAGTCTGTGAGGCTGTGATGTGTTTGTGGCTGGTTATGTATGCGCTCCGTCTGCGGGTCAGTGATCCGAGTGTCTCTCTGTCCTTGAGCGTCTGACTGATGAGGTCACTCACCGGACATCTGTCCTGTGCTCTGATTGGTGGAGGCGGGTGTCAGGGGGCAGCGGCACACATCTGAGGTTTGACACCTGACGGCTTTATTCTCGTCTCTGTGCTGACAGAGACACCTTGGCTCCGTCTGCGTCTCCTCTGATCTCTCCTGAGCTGTGAAGTCTGTGTTTAATGAATCAGAGCTGACTGAGATCCAGGAGTCACTCATGAAAAACTGAGTGTTTACTGTATCATTTGCTTTTAAAATACTCAACTTTGCTGTGACAAAAGCCATTCGTGCTGATATGGCAAAAAAAAAAAAGTAACAAATACAATGAAATCAACAAATCCAACATTTGATTGATTGATTTGTTTGTTTTTTGCATTTATTCGTTTCCATTTATGTGCTTAGTTATATTTATTTATTATAGAATTATATTTATTATATTTAATAAATAATTAATTATTAAAATTAAGAATAGTTAAAACATTTTTATTTGTTTATTATAAATATAAATAATATTATTAAATAAATCATTTTATTTAGTTATTCGTTTTTCATTATATTAATGGTTAATTTTTTATTTAACTATTTATATTTTTGTTTAATTAAACATATAATAAAAAAATTATAATTAAAAAATTATAATGTTAGAGCTTTTATGAAGATGGTATGAAATTGAGGAAGTGTTATTGTAGTACCATTTGATAAACTATTATAGCTTTTTTTAATAATTTTGATTGTTTTTATATTTATATTTTCCGTTTAATTTTAATTTTAGTCAGTTTTAGTAATTAGTGTTTGTTATTTTTTGTTATTTCTTTACAGCTTTTATTAATTTTTATTTTAGTCAATTTAAATTAAAATGAGAAATGGTTAGTCTTTTTAGTAGTTTTTTTTTTTTTTTTTTACAGTTTTTATTTTAGTCAATTTAAACTAAATTAAAACGAGAAATGTTGCCTTGGAATGTTGCCTAGTTGAAATAAAATTTGTGCACACAATTTTTGTTTACATTTTGTATTATATATTGTATTTTTGCGTTTATTTTATTTCAAGTGATTTTTTTTTTATTTCAGTTTTTTTAATGTACGTTTTATTTTATTTTAGTTATTTTATTTTTATTTTATTTTTACGGAAGAGGATTAGGGCCAAGCAATAATAAAAAAATAAAACCATCTCGAGATTAAAGTCATTATATTGCGAGATTAACAAAGAAATACTATCAACTTTAGCTAATTATGACACAATAATAATTAGCACACAAACTTTAAAGAGAATTTGCAAGCGGCTAGGTCTTTTTAGAAGAAAAAATCAGTCTAATTTGCGCGATGTAGGCTACTCGCTTTTGTCCAACATGAAATGAAAACCAGAGGACAAATGCAAGGTTATCGCTGGCTTCACCCAAATGCACTCTGGCACTTGGACAGCTATGATAAATTAAAAACCGTACGGCATGCCATTAATGGCGTGTAATGTAATGAGTTTATTCTCAAGTTTGTATTTCGACTTTTTTTCTCGAAATTTAACGAGTTTTTTTCTCGAAACACAACGACTTTATTCTCGATATTTAATGAGTTTATTGTCAAGATTGTATTTCGACTTTTTTTCTCTAAATTTAACGAGTTTAATCTCGCAATATAATGACTTTAATCTCGAGATGGTTTTATTTTTTTATTATTGCTTGGCCCTAATCCTCTTCCGTATATTTTAGTTGTTTTTATTTTATTTTATATTTAGCAAGGGTTGTTTTGTTGTAGAGTGAGACTAAACTCCTGTTAAATCTGAGCAAAAGAAAAACTAGATATTTTAACCTTAAATCAACAAGTTTGAAAGTAACAGGAGGGAGTGAAATACAGAGAGCGGGTCAGACACGTTGTTGTTGTTGTTAACGAGTGTATTTGGTTAATGGTGACCGGTTAGTGAAGGTGATTGTCAGATCTGCTGGTAAATCATCAGAATCATGTTGTTTTGATATAAACATAAAAGAGATGAAGTTTGTGAGTCTGTGTTTCCATTGAGTCGTCTCTTGAGTCAGCTGCTCTAATTAAAGCAAACACACTAATGACACACAAACGTCACGATGAAGATGCATCTTCTTCATCATCATCAGTGTGTTTTTACTCGTCTGTCCTGAGAGTCGAAGTCTCTCTCTCTCTGTATCTAAATGTCCCTCGCTCGCCCGACTCTGCTCTCTGCCTAATTGGCTGACAGTGGAGTGTCTTTGTCGTCATGGAAACTACTCTAATGTCTCTTTATTGGACATCACGGCCTTGAGTCGTGTTCGGCACGGCGACGCAGGAAGAGGAATTAGTGAGGAGAGGAAACAGAGAGAAGCGCTGCAGAGAGAGATTTCAGACGATCAGCCTGCAGGAAGATAAAAGCAGTCATTATTTCCATCAAATTACATGCTATCAAATCACATCAGGGTTATCATAGTTAACCAAAACTAAAACCATAAAAAATATTTTACTTGAGATCAAATATAACTGAATTTATATATATATTCTCTTTATTTTCTGAAATAAAAATAAAAATAAAAAATAACTAATAATAAAAATGATATAGACATTTAAAAACAACAGTTGCTAATAAAAAATAACAAAAGTGCAAAACAAAATTAATAAAACTTTAAATCAGAAAATCTAAAATATATCACATATAAAAATAATTAAATAACTTAATAAATAAATAAATAATTAAATATTTAATAATTTATTAATTATTCATTCATTCATTCATTTATTTATTTAGTCCTGGATTTATATTAACACCGGACTAGGAAGCTCATCATAACTGTTTCTGGTTTTTGAAAAATTGTGGTCTCTACAAAATAATTATATTATAAACTGTTAATGTAACAATTGCAAAAATATTAATGCAAAAAATATAGTAACAGTTTAGACATTGTGTATTGCTACTAAAAATATATGAATGCATAAATATAAAATTAAGCTAAAAAGAATAAAAGTAAAGTTCAAATAAGTACAGAAAATAATAAAGTAAAAAGTAGTAAAAATATATATGTAGTTAAAATTAATAGTTGTTAAATATAAATATAGGGGTATATGTGTTGATTGATAATACATTATATATATATATATATATATATATAGTATTTGTTTTATCAAGTCATTTATGCCTTTATTTATTTTCCTATAAATACATTTTATTTGAAAAAATAAATAAATTCTGCATGTTTGGTCGTCTGTAACTCCTGAAAAGCCATAGTTTGCACTTGTGCTCGTTCATCTGACATTTGATGAATTTCAGAAGTGTTTCAGAAGACTTCATTTGCAGTTTCACGATATTGTAATTTCACGTATATGTCCGTTACAGCTTTAGTTCCTGCATCGATCTCCTGTTTCTCTTTTGTTCTTTGTTCTTCACTCTGATGAAACTCAGTGGCTCAGTCATTGAGCGGCGAGATGAGCTGCTGTAATGTTGTTTCCCTCATCAGTCGCTTGTCATTAATGCTTATTAATGAACTGAACTGGACTGGTCTGGACTGGATTGAACTCTACTAGACTGGACCGGCCTGGACTTGAGTGAGTGGACTGGTCTGATCTGGTCTGGTCTGAACCGGACTGGACCGGACTGGACTAGACTAGACTGGACTGGTCTCGACTTGATTGAGTGGACTAGACTGGTCTGCTCTGGACTGGACTGAAGTGAGCGGTCTGGTCTGGACCGGACCGGACTGGTCTGGACCGGTCTGGAGCGAGCAGTCTGGTCTGGTCTGGACTGGACTGGAGGGAGAGGACTGGTCTGGACCGGTCTGGAGCGAGCAGTCTGGTCTGGTCTGGACTGGACTGAAGTGAGCGGTCTGGTCTGGACCAGACCGGACTGGTCTGGACCGGTCTGGAGCGAGCAGTCTGGTCTGGTCTGGACTGGACTGGAGGGAGAGGACTGGACTGGTCTGGACTGGACTGGAGTGAGCGGTCTGGTCTGGTCTGGACTGGTCTGGACTGTAATGAGCGGTCTGGTCTGAACTGGACCAGACTGGAGTGAGCGGACTGGACTGGACTGTATTGGACTGGTCTGGACTGGAGTGAGCGGTCTGGTCTGGTCTGGACTGGAATGAGCTCGCTGTGGCAGGTGAACCGCTGTGATTATCTCTGGGCTGGATCAGGTCACTCTCAGGGTAAAGCATCTGGACAGAGATGTTGAAACACAATTAGATTCAATTAGATGTGCAGTTACATTACATTAGTTCACATTAGATGGTGAACATCTCCAGAGCAGCGGCTCAGGGGTTGATGGAACAGCAACAAGTCCTTGATGGTTTTTAAAAATATATTTATATTTTAAATAAATAAACAAACAAACCATTTTAGCATAACAGAACACTGCACCTTTATCGTATAGTCGGAGGATTAGATTTTTTTGTTTTATTTTCAAAGATGTGCAAAATGTTATAATATGTGTTTTGTTTTTTGTATTTCTGTTCAGTCTTGTAATGTGTCTTGTATGCTGTAAAGCAGAAGAATGCCTGACGTGTGTGTGAGCACATTGGCCACTGAATCGTTCCTGCATGCATTAATGCTTCAGATCTGAGCGTCTGTCAAATGCATGAATGTAAAGGGATTCAGGACCTTACCATGTGTTCCCCATCATGTTCATCATGAGCAGTGTTTGTATCATCTGTAGATCTGGAGGCTGAACTCTGGAGAATAAATGTTGCTCTAGAGGTTACCGGGTCAAACTTATACAGGATTTCTGTGATTCTCGTCCCCTCAACGTGTCTTTGAAGTCATGGCATTAATAGTTTTGGCACGGGGGCTTTTTCCATCTGAAAGACTTTTTAGTTTTTAATCAGAGTCGATTCAATTAAATTATACATTTTCTTTTGAGGTGCAGATATGGGATCGGTAGAGAAGAAAGGCCTGGAGCGAGTCACGTTTAATGATTGAGTGATGTAATTACGTCAGGTGATGGAACGACACCTGCTTTGATTAACGAGCGTGTGCAGATGACCTTTGACCCTTCCTGACCTTTGACCCTGTTGTGTGTCGGCAGGTGTGTGGAGATCATCGCTAAAGAGGGGCGGAGTCTGAAGGAGCTCTATCTCGTGTCCTGTAAGATCACCGATCACGGTAAGACTGACATGAGTTCTGTCCGACTGGAATATCAACACTCCTTTCTCAAAGAACAGACATGAACTTGAACCTTTAGTCTTGTTACACAGTCAGTTTTCCCATTTAGGCCTAACTACTGTCATGCTGAAATAGGAGTAATTTACACTTATTTTATTTGGCAAATTCTTAAACTTTGACTACTGTAATGGCAAAGCAGCAGGCCTTTATATTTATTTATTTTTAATTTTTTATCTTTTTTTCAAAATCCTAAAATTTCATGGCAGATATTCATGGCAAAATCTTGATTTCATGGCAGGCTTTTTACATATTATTTGATTGATTGATTTATATTTTTGTTTATTTTTTATCCTTTTTTTATCCAAAACTTTGCCTTCTTAATGGTCAAGCAGCAAGCATTTATTTATTTAATTTATTTAATTTTTATTAATTAATTAATTCATTCATTAATTCATTCATTCATTCATTCATTCATTCTAATAAAGTGACATGTTTTATTTTATTTTATTTTATTATCTGTTAAGCTGTATGTGTTATTTCTGTGATGTGCAGCTGTATTTTCAGCATCATTACTCCAGTCTTCAGTGTCACATGATCTTCAGAAATCATTCTAATATACTGATTTACTGCTCAAGAAACATTTCTGATTATTATCAATGTTGAACACAGTTGTGCAGCACAATATTTTTGTGGAAACTGTGATGCATTTTATTTTTTAGAATTCAAAAGAACAGCATGTTTTTGAAATGGAAATCTTTTGAAACATTATAAATGTCTTTACTGTCACTTTTGATAAATTGAATGCGTTCTGGATGAATTAAAGTATTAATTTCTTGTGGAAACTGTGATACACTACAAGTATTAAGCAGCACGAATGCTTTCAACATTGATAAAAAGAAATAAATACATTTCACCTGCACCGTATCAACATATTAGAATGAAATGCAAATAAAATATCTGGCCTTTAATAAACTTCGATCAGTCGGTCGAGCACTAGTTTGGGTTGGTTGTTGTGTGTCGGTCGTTTTTGTTTTAATTGAGAACATCTTCACTTCATCTCTGCAGGTTTTGGCCGAACGAGCCGCGTCTCTGAAAGTCACTTTAGTGTTTCTTTGGCAGCACTGAGTTAAAGTGAATGAAGGACATGTGTGCAGCTTCTTCACTGCAAACTTCAACCTCTAAAGCCTTAAAACAGACAGAAGGACAGTATTTAACACGGTCTTATATGAACTGCAACAAGTCCACTAGCAGATTTGGTCATTTAGCAGATGCTTTTACCCAAAGTGACTTACAATAAAAGCAATCAAACCAACAAAAGAGCAACAACATGTAAGTTTGTTTTATAAATAAAAAGAAAACAAATATACAGAATAGAAATAGAATAGAGAGAGCTAGTGTTAGATGGTCAAGTTGTTATTTTTAATAAATACAAAGAAGAAAAGTATATAGAATAGAAATAGAATAGAGAACACTAGTGTTAGAGGGTCGATTATTTTGTAATAAATAAAAAGAAAGCAAGTTGATAGAATAAAAAATAGAAAAAGAACGCTAGTGTTAGATGGTCAAGTTATTATTTTTAATAAATAAAAAGAAAACAAGATAGAATAGAAACAGAATAGAGAGAGCTAGTGTTAGAGGGTCAAGTTTTTTAATAAACAAAATAAAACAAGTAGATAGAATAGAAATAGAAAAGAGTGCTAGTCTTATAGGGTCAAGTTATTTTTTATAATAAATAAAAAGAAAAGTATATAGAATAAAAAAGAATAGAGAACTCTAGTGTTAGAGGGTCAAGTTATTTTTTGGAATAAATAAAAAGAAAACAAGATAGAATAGAAATAGAATAGAGAGAGCTAGTGTTAGATGGTCAAGTTGTTATTTTTAATAAATACAAAGAAGAAAAGTAGAATAAAAAAGATTAGAGAGTTCTAGTGTTAGAGGGTCAAGAATTTTTAATAAATAAAAGAAAACTAGTAGATAGAATAGAAATAGGAAAAAGAACGCTAGTGTTGGAGGGTCAAGTTATTTTTTTTATAAATTAAAAGAAAACAAGCAGATAGCATAGAAATGGAATAGAGAGAGCTAGTGTTAGAGGGTGAAGTGTAGATGGAAGAGATGTGTCTTTAGCCGTTTCTTGAAGATGGCTAAATACTCAGCTGCTTGGACGAGTTGGAAAACCATAAAAAAGCATGCCGCATTCACTGTGCTGAATTGCAGTAAAATTCTCCGGATCACGTACGCTCCTCACAGGGGAAGTCTGATACACCGCTAATGTATTTCAGCCCACTTGAGATAATTACACATAAGTGGCGCAGTAATGTGGCGAATCGCTCCGAACTCCTCGCAGCAGTTGTTTAACGTCAGCAGAACTCAAATCGACGGTAATCACAACCCTCGGCCCGTGATGAATGACCGCAACATCAAAACCCAGCGCTAATGACGGCCTGGAATGAGCCCCAAATATCCGGGCGTTTAAAGAAGATGAATGTTGGACACCCGATCCGCCGGGCCTCTGCGGGCTAATGCGGGTCACTTTTAGGGCAATGTCCAGCACCGTTGCACCTCTGAGGACCGTGTCCTGCTGCTAATGGACTGATCGCTGGATTTCCTGCGTGGCTCTGGATCAATTGGATAATAGGAGGGTGATTTTTGCATCCGCATTCCTGGTCGGCTTGAGCCTCTCGTTTAAATTACAGGTGCTTGAGGGCAAAAAAAATCAACAAAAATACCTCCAAATTCAAGAAAAAGGGCCAGAAATCATCTTATGCACAATTAACATAAATCTATTACATGTGTTGCGATTTAAGTTAGTGTGGAAATGAAATTATTTATTTATTTTTATGCATAGTTTTTTGTAGTGTTAACCTTTTTTTATGATTTTATAATCAGCATTGATAATCATTATTAAATTATCAAGAGCAATATTCAAGTTATATATATGAATATAAAAAATATACATTATTATTAGGAAAACTCTCATATTGCATCTGTTCAAATTACATCAAATATTTATTTTTATGCATTTTTTCTTTTGCAATACATTCTATTAACCAATATTAATAATTATTATTACAATATTAAGAGCAATAATTAATAGTATTTTTTTTTAAACACTTCTGTAATGTCCTTTTGTTGATGTAATTCAAATTGTATTGCTAACTGCCCTATATTATTCTGATTGATTTAATTATTTGAATAAATATAAGTATTTGAAATAAAAGATGACAACAGCTACATTTAATGCATTTAATATTAATTAAAAAAATTCCCTTGGAAAGATAAAAAATGTCATTGGTTTCTGACGTGTCTCTAGCATTGATTTTTTGATTATTAATGTCTTGCTGAGAGCGCATGTCCATTATAAGAAGTTTCTTTGATGTGAACTGTCATTTAAAGTTTATTTATAACTAATGCATCTAATGCATCTAGTAACATGCTGTACATAAACAATTAGATACAGCCAAACATTATTTCCCATTATTTTAAAGCAGTTCCACTCTTTAAGAATAGTTATAGTCAGAAAAAAAGCTTTTAAAGTTATTCTATGTTGTACTGTTATTTATTTATTTACTCATTCATTCCAGTATTTATGGCACAAAACCAATGAGAGGTGACACCATTAAACAGATAAATTTACACTAAATAATAATATTAATAAAAATAAAATACACTCTATTGTAGTCTTTTAGATTTATCATATTTTATTATAATTTTTTCTTTTGTTTTTATTTGAATATATTCCATTTCCATTTTGATGTTTTTGTCATTTTTATTAATTTAATGTCTATATAGTTTTTATTTTAGATTTTGATATAGTTTCATTTATGTTTGTACATCAACTAAATGAAAATGCTAAATGTTTGCTGAAGTATTTTCATTTAGTTGATGTACAAACATAAATGAAACTATATCAAAATCTAAAATAAAAACTATATAGACATTAAATTAATAAAAATGACAAAAACATCAAGTATCATTTTATTTTAGTTTTTTATTACAGTTAAGTGTGTGTGTATGAGAGTGAGTGAGTGAGTGTGTGTGTGTGTGTGAGAGAAAGAGAGAGTGAGTGTGTGTGTGTGAGTGTGTGTGTGTGTGTGTATGAGAGTGAGTGAGTGAGTGTGTGTGTGTGTGTGAGAGAAAGAGAGAGTGAGTGTGTGTGTGTGTGTGTGTGTGTGTATGAGAGTGAGTGAGTGAGTGTGTGTGTGTGTGTGTGTGTGTGTGTGTGTGTGTGTGTGTGTGTGTGTGTGAGAGAAAGAGAGAGTGAGTGTGTGTGTGTGAGTGTGCGTACGAGTGTGTGTGCGTGTGTGTGCACATGTGCGTGCGTGTGTGCATGCATGTGTGCAAGTGAGTGTGTCTGTGAGAGTGAATGTGTGTGTGTGAGAGAGAGTGAGTGTGTGTGTGTGTGTGTGTGTGTGAGTGAGTGCGTGTGTATGTGCGAGTGTGTTTGTGCATGTGTTTTTTGTGTGTGTGTGTGTGCGCGAGTGTGTGCACGTGTGCGTGCATGTATGCGAGTGTGTGTGCGTGTATGTGTGTGTGAGTGTGTGCATGTGTGTGTGCGTGTATGCGCATGTGTGCAAGTGAATGTGTGTGTGTGTGTCTGTGTGTCTGTGTGTATGAGAGTGTGTGAGTGCGCGTGTGTGTGCTTGTTTGTGTGGTTGCGTGTGTGTGTGTGTGTGCGTGTATGCGTGCGTGTGTGCGAGTCTGTGTGTGCGTGTATGCAAGTGTGTTTTTGAAGGTCTTTAGTTTGAGTTTTAGTTAACTCTAGTTAACGCTGGTGGCAAACATGGTATTTCACTCATGATACAGTGTCTTCACAGTCTTGCATGCTCATAATACTGTGAGGCAGAAAAGTACTGTTACTGGAGAAGCTGAACTGTGATGTATTACATCTTGTGAGTGTGTGCTGGTCTGCGGCGTCTCATTCTGTCGTCGTCTGATGTGTTTGTGACAGATCACAGGTGTACTGTATTTGTCATGTATTCTGAGAGCGTGAGCTGCTGAGAAACACCTCAGATGTGACCTTCACCATCAAACACAAAAGAGAAAACTCTTCTGAAATGCAGTATTATTCCCATGAACTGAACAGACCCAATGAGAATACTGAACAGGGAAATTCATAATGCTGTAAATGCATGAAGTGTGATTTCTGATTTTTCATCTTTTGACAGCCAGTATTTCAGCACATTGTTGCATGTTTATCTTCACTAACCCTGTAGTTTCTGTCATTCAGGTCATATTTTTATGTAGTTTTGTCACAACTCATGTTTCATCAGTATAATTTGATAAACTTCTCATTGCTTTATTAAGTTCATGAATCTGACTTAACTATACTATGGTAGGTTACATTTTATGATTGTTACATATATTATTATGAATAATAATATCATTGATAATAAGTATTATTGTTATATTGATAATAGTTAAAATTAATAATTGTAATTATTGTGATTAATTTAATGGCTCCTCATAATAATAATAATAATTAACAATAGTGATGTTAATAATTATTCATTAAAATACTTATAATTAATTATAATTATTATGTACTATAATTATTAATTTTATGTTAAGTAAAAATAATTAAAAAATAAAAATAATGTGATAAAAATGTTATTTTAATAGTAAACATCCTAATAATAATTTAAAAAATAATTATAAATAGAAAATTGATACATCAAGTCATCTTAAATAATAAAACAATATATTTGGATTATTTGTATTTATTTAATTTTTCCCCTGCTGTCTGTGACCCACAAAAGCCGCATGGAAATGATGAAAATGTAAACACTACTGATTATTATGAATATGGTTCATTCTAATTCAATGTTTGCGGTTTATGCATTTGCACACTTGTTGATTATTCTATTCAGTATATTTCATATTAACGGGGACATAACCACACAGTTTGACCCAATCTCATGTTAATCTTGAGTACCTATAAAGTAGTATTACATCCTTCATATCTCCAGAGTCTTTAGTTTGATCTTATTTATAAAACAAAGACACAGCTTAACGATTCTCTCCAACTCTTTAACAGTGTAAATAACTCAACATGCATGAAATAGCATCAGACTCCCTCTTTAATTCATGTCTTTGTCTTTAATGTCTTTAATGTAAATCTCTTGGTATACAAGCATCTGCTAAATGCATGAATGCAAACGTGAATATTTTGAATGTATTGGGTCTATGCAGCTCACTTTTGCTGCTGTTTTAGGTCTTCATTTAATGTCCCGAAGCAGAAACAGAGATTTCTCTCTTTATTTCTCTCTTCACATGCATTTGTGTGTTTTCTTCTTTTGTAAGCCGTAGAGTTCAGGAGGAGATCATTAAGATGACGATGCTAAGAGACTGGTTTGAGTCACTGTTCTCACGTGAAACAGAATCACTGTGATGTGGAGGGAGAAATAAACACGTGTGGAGATAACAGAGCATTCACAGCAACATCTGCGTGTTTCTCAGCGCCTGCCGTCGCTAATGGACATAAAAACTGACGATAGTGACGTTTTTTGAGTAACGAGTGCTTTTCAGATGGACACATTTATGCACTTTAGTGAGTGCATTGCATGTTTCTCAAACTGTATTTCATTGCATTAGTTGCTGCGTTCAGAACTTGACCATGTTTAATTGGGCTAATTTAACGAGCATCTGACAGGTGAACTGCAATTTGATTGACACACAACCTTTGATATCAACAGAAGACATGAAAAGTGTTTCTCAATATTGCTTTATAAAGTTCTTAAAGGGACAATTCACTCCAAAATGACAAATCTGTCATCTATCTTATAATTAAAAAAGAATATATATATATATATATATATTTAATTTAAAATTTTTAATTATATATATATATATACACACACACACAAACACACACACACACATAGGCCTGTCGCGATAGTCGATAAATCAATTAATCGCACGATTTAAAAAAATGAGCTCGATAATTTTTCCGGCCGCGATAATTAATTTTTTCAATTTTTATTTAAAAAATGTAACATATCATGATGTGGCCTGTGCACACCCCGCGGCAGAAAACACCCTCTCCGATGGCACAGATGTCCCGGGAATAAAGAGATAACGTCTCGCTAGAGCGGCCTGCTTTGGGAAGCGCCTTTCATTTGCTTGTGGATGTTTCCGTCGAAAGTGATATTGCATTGTACTTGCACTACTGCTTTATTTTAATACAGCGTAACATATTTTGTAAGTAGGCTAACTTCGTTGCCCTTTCTGTCGAAATGGTCCCACACAGTAGCCTACTTTTCGCTCGCTTCATTTGGCTTGCTGAGCCAAATTTGTCTGTAGGCGTGTGGTTGCGCGTCAACGCGCCCAGTGAGTTTACATATATATATACAGAGATATATTATTACCATGCAGAAAAAAAAAAGAAAAAAAAAGTTTAACTGATAGTATTACATGTTCATGTCGCGCCATGGTCGCGCCTAAAAACGCGTGGAAAACGCTAGCGCGCCGCTTTCTCCTCCTTTCCAAAGCGCTCGGGAAGTTGCGCTCCTGAGGCGTCTGTCGTTGCTAAACAGCCATCAGCTGCGATCTCCGTTACAAGGAAATTTCAGCAATGGATTTCCACCACCGAAAAAACCCTTGCTGTAACTCTGCTACAAGATTTATTTACGAAGAAAAGTAAAAAACTCCGCAGTGTTTGGGTGCACCCCATTTTTCAAAAACAGCGGGGAATTTCACCCCGAAGGAAGCTGATTGAGTTGGTTCTGGTGCTCTTGGGTCATTCTGAAAAGTTGAGATGTTTTTAACTAGATGCGGTGTGGACGCGCCTGGAAAAAACGCGCGTGTAGATTACGTTATGAGCGCGCATACCGCGCGTCTACATTTGATATAACGAACTTGAGCGCCCAAAAGACGCGATATGTGAACGGCCCCTTCATCGGTCAAAATGTTTACTTTACTTTTTGGCATATAAACTGCTCGGGATCTGCCATAAAATCTCTCTCTCTCTCTCTCTCTCTCTCTCGTCCTTGGTGGACATAGACAGCAGTTCACTTTTGCTTTATTTGAACAAAGCTTTATGCTGGAGAAATTATTTTTCAAAAGATTTTTTTGCATATGGCCTGTTGAGGCTTTGTTTGTTTACAAAGGTCATAACTGGCACTATTTATGTCTGAGTCTAATGTTTAATATTTTTTGAAGAGCAATTTTGTTTACATCCATTTTATTTATTGATTTTGGTTGTTTTTGGTATTTATTCAAGTGCATTGTTTTAACAGAGACTGACAGTCCATTGCTTTTATTTTTTATTTTTTTTGGTTGTTTTGTTCATTTATTGTGGATATTTAAAATGTTTTCCGTTTTCAGTGTTAAATATTCTTTAGAAATAAAAGTTTATTGATCTTTGAAAAGGTGTACCTGCATTAGTATGCTGTTATCATTATATTAGTTGAAACTGGTCTTCAATATTATCGTTTATTGCAATAATTTCTTGGACAATTTATCATCCAGCAAAATTTGTTATCGTGACAGGCCTACACACACATACATTATAATTATCAATAAATGATACATTATAATTATGAACTATTATATAATTATATTTTAAAAAAAAATTATTATGAATATGACATACTGATTCCTATTAATGTTTTCTATGCATTTATACACTTGTTAATTATAAATCAGTTATTATTTTACAATTATAAATAAGTATAAATAAATTGCATTAGATGTACACTATAAAGGTGTAAAGAGATTTATAAAGTTACAGAAGATTTCTATTTTACATAAATATTTTTTTTTAACGTTTATTCATCTGTGAATCCTGAAAAATAAAATGCATCACAGTTTCCACATAAATATTGTGCAGCACAACTGTTTTCAACACTGATAATAATCAGAAATGTTTCTCGAGCAACAGATCATCATATTAGAATGATTTCTGAAGGTCATGTGACACTGAAGACTGGAGTAATGATGCTGAAAATACAGCTGCACATCACAGAAATAAATTACACTTTAACAGATATTCACACAGAAAGTAGTTGTTAGCTATTTTAATATTTTTTAATATTTTTTATTTTTATTTGATCAAATAAAAGCAGCCTCGGTGAACAGAAAAGACTTCTTTAAGAAACATAACTAATCTTACCGACCCCAAACTTTACTGTATATGAAGTCAAATGGTCTTTATGGGTGTTTAGAGTGAGTATTTCTGACAGTTCATCTCACACTCCTGATTTCTACAATGGAAATCAATATGAAGTGAGTCTGTAAGTGAGAGTTTGATGATTGAGATTTCAGAGTAACTGTGGCTCGTCTGTGATGACATCCAGTAAAGTCCTTATAAACCACCTGATAAACCACAGTTATTGTGCTGTTTGACCTTACACACACACACACATTCAGTCTCTTTCAGATGCTTTTATTCATTTCGACTCGTATACAGTAGAGGCATTGTGCATTTCTGTAAATACAGTCTAGACGTTTCTTCTCATACAGTACAAAAGAATAGAAAATCTCTTTTTTTACTCACTGTTTTTGTATCTCATCTAAAGCCTGACACTACATTCAGAAATTGCTTCACTTTATTTTGCTCTTGTGAATGGTTCGCGTATCTTTTTAGGTGATTCACTTTCTGTATGTTTTATTCTTGTGTTTATCTGCAAGTATATTTTATATAGTTCATGTTTCAGCAAATGCACTGAAAAAAATAGCTTCTTATTTAATATGTTTGTTTGGTTTAACGGTACAAACATCTAAACATTTTTATATCAATATACATTGACTTCAGAAGCACAGTGACTTGAGATTTAAATTAAGTCTTGTTTTCAAGAAAGTGTATTAAAATTAAACAAATTAAAGCTTTTTTTTTTAGATGCATTTTTTCTTTCTTTTATTAAACTGCAGCAACTGCAACATAATAAAACACACAAATGTTCAAAAAATAGTTAAATATATCCATTAGAATAAGTAATAATTACAGTTATTGTATTGGCAAATTGACTATTTTATTTGGTGGATGATATTATTGTTATTGTTGTTGTTAATTATAATAATATTTTAATTATGTTAATTATTATTATTATTATTATTTTGATGGATAATAATATTTATAAATTTTACTAAATCGTTAAATGTATTAATAAACAGAATAAATAAATGAATCAATTTATTATATAGGCTTAGTGGAAGATTATTTCTATTTCTTCTTCTTCTTCTTCTTCTTCTTATTATTATTATTAAATATTGAACATTGATTTATTTTGTAACACATGGTTACATGTATTATATTATTATTATTATTATTATTAATATTATTTATGCTTAAAAATTAGAGTGGAGTCAGAAAAACAATCTTTTTTTTTTTTTTTCATTGAATTAAGTTTGAATTATTATTTTACGACCTAATTGGCATTTTTTTTTCTTGTTTTACACAAACATTAAGCATCTTTTTGATGTTTTTTCATCAAAAAAGACTTAATATCTTCAGTCACTTTGCTTTTCCAGTAAAGGTATCGTAGTTTAAGAATGTTTAGATAATTGTACTGAAAACAGGACAAACACATGAGTAATAAAATGAGGTTTTGCAGTGTGTGGTTTGGCTGTAATATGTGTGTTTCTCAGGAGATTTGTGACGCTCATCTACAGCAGGGTTATTGGTTTTCACTATTTAAAACCCAAATGGACTTTGGAGGATTCATTATGTCCTCATCTCAGCTCTGACCCCAACAGCCATAAAAATGATTGTGCAATATTTCTTTTACGACACTGAAAATTCATAACTTTTCAGTGTCGTCCTGAAGGAGGAATAAAAGTAAAGCCGAGCATTTGTGCGATACAGAACGTGTTCTCAGACAGTCGTAAAACGTTTATTATAAAAAGATAGTTCTGGATGTAAGCTATGATTAGATAAAACCATTGTAAGAGAGGCTGCGGTAAAACCAGTGTAAAAATTTACTTTAACAGGCTTGTATTTTTGCCTTCTTTTATTAAACGGCAGCAACTGCCAATATAATAAAACACACCGATATTCAATAAATAGTTAAATGTATTAAAAAAACGTAATAATAATTTATTATATAGACAAATTGATATTTTACTTGGTGGATAAATTAATTAAATTAATAATAAATGTATTATTTTTATTAATTTGAATAATAATGTATAGAATTATTATTATTATTATTGACTTTAACTAACTTTAATAAATAATAATTTGTATTTATTTTGTAATTTATTATAAAAGGATACTTGTTGGATAAATAGTTTTTATTATTGTTGTTGTTTAATGATATTTTTATTATCATTATTATTATTACTATTTTATTGTTTATAGATGTCAGTTTTAATAATTATTAGATATAATTCTACATTAATAATAATTGCATAATAATAGATGCAAATTTTACTAAATGGTGAAGTGTTAATAAACAGTAAAAAATCAGTTGTGCATATAGACTAATAGACTGTAATTGTTTATCTTTTAATTCTTCTTTTTATTAAATACTGAATAATGGTTTCTTTTTTATTACATGATCACATGGATGATGATGATGATGATGATGATTTTTTTATAACAAGCTGCTGCTGCTGTTGTTAATACTACTACTACTAATAAATACTGAACATTAATATATTTTATATTACATGGTTGCTTGGATTATCTGATAAGTATATTATATTATATATTATTATATTTAATTTTAACATAAACATTGTAAAATATAATAAATGCAAGTATTTTTCTTGCATGTCTTTCATTTGTCATCTTGTGTTAAAATCACTGCGTGGTGTTTATTGCATCAGTGTGAAAGTAAATAAAGTTAGCGTTGTGTTTGGCGTATGATCCGATCGTCTGATGTTTGTGACGGTGCGACTGTAGTTTAGCTGATGTCTCCTGACAGCGTTTGCCGTTGTTTCTCGTATAAGGCGCTAATCTGCAGCCTGATATTGGCGAGCGCTAACGGCCCCTCAGGAAGTAATAAACGCGGCGCAGGGCTTTATGTGCTTTATTGAGCCTCGTATAGAGCCGGCGCTCTTATTACGCCCCGCGTGACTAATGCACACGCTTGCCTTTTATATGCACCTTGTTTTCATATCCCCCTTGTTTCTGTCTTTGTGAGAAGCAGGAGCTGGGCATCCTGGGTAAATTGGGCAGATATTTCATGCGTTTGGTGTGACGTGACGCTCTTTATGATTTCACAGGCTCACCCCCATAATGCATTCAGAATCTCCATACAGTTGTTTGCATCCCGGGTCCATTTGGACCTGAAGAATTGTTATTTCATAAAACTGGCATAACTTAATATTGTATCTGATCAGCAAAATGTGAAGAAAAAAAATTTAATGTTACCATATTACTACTGAATTTACTTCCTTTTTTATTCATTAGAAATAGTAATAATTATATTTTATTTATATAGGCAAATAGACTATTTTCCTTTGTGGATGAATTATTATTATTATTATTATTAAATATATATCCATTTGCAATAAATAGTTAATTGTTAATAAACATAATAAATATTCAGTCTGTTTATTATTTAGGTTAATGTTCTATTTTACTTATTATTAATTTTACCTAAATAATATAAAAACACTACTTTTATTTGCATTTATTATTATAACATTTTCAATTCAATCAATTTCTAATAATTAGTAAAATGTAATAATAAGCAGAATAAATATTCAGTCAAATGATTATATAGGCTAATGGTATATATTTTACTTTTCAATTATTATTTTTATAATTATGACTTTTATTTTTTTATATATTTAATGAAAATATTTTATTTATAGATAGATAGATAGATAGATAGATAGATAGATAGATAGATAGATAGATATCAATTTTGATGAGAAACTTTATTGGAATATATCATTGAATGAAAGTTATTCATTGTACGAAACTTTAATGTAAGAATAACCAGTATTAATTGGAATGAATACAATTTAATTAAATTCCTTGGCATTTATAACTCAGGGTTGCTCAAAAAAGTCCTAATTTATGAAACCTACATATTTATTTCTAACAAAACAACATCATCATTAAAATAATTTTACTTACAAAAACTAAAAGTGATCAGTTTTTCATGCTGCAGTGGTTAATCAGTAGGCATGCAAATTCATGATCATCAACAAAATTCGGTCCCAAAACGGTGTGAGATATGGGCAAAATATATTTTACAAAAGTTTTTGACACTAATACAACTTCATGGATAATTTTACAAAACATTTTTGACCTAATGTTTCTCCATACATACCCGGGTCAAAAATGACCCGAACATAAAACGTGTTACATCTCTTAGAAAATGAATTAAAAAAATCAAAAATTAATAAATAAATGTGTATTTTGATGGTCTTAAAGCATTTGCAAAGTTTCACTCTCTTACTAAAAACTTATTTTATACATATTTTTTAGAAATTGCCCTGTATCCCGAGTGCGTTTTGAGGCGCTGGTGTGAATTAGGAGGCTCTCTCTCTGCAGTTTCTGGAGTCTGAGCGTGTTGACGGCTGCTGGTGACAGTGCGAGAGGGTGTTTAATGGTTAGAAACCCTGCTGCACGCACCGGGGCCGAGAGATTCCCTGAGCAGCCGGGATTTTAACCCTGTCAGACGGGAAGCACAGGAGATGCTCTTGACAGGCCGTCCCGGATCGGTCGCACCGCACTTCTAATTGTTCTGCTTTAGTTTTTGGTGGAAGTGCACTTTTTGCTCATGAAACATTCAGAAAGTTTCAGCCGTGAGTTGCTGGAAACTTTCACACTCTCGCTGTCGGATGTTGAAGAATGACAGCAGATTTACCAAACATGCAGAAAGTGAAGTGGGGTGTAAGACACGAGCGTTATCTGCACCTTCAAAATAGACGACTGGAAATCTAATGCCAATATTATTAATAATTTTTAGAGGCATTTCTAGAGTTTGATCATGATTGGCTTACATGAATTTTATTAATGCATTTCAGCAACAAAGCAATGTATTTCTTTAATAAATTATTACATTTTAATATTTAATCATTGAACATTTTAAATAAATAAATAATTAATAAATTATTATTAGTATTATTATTATTTACTCTAACCAACATAGGTATGTGCTGGAGATATATTTATTTATTAAATAATTACTTATTTTTAAATATTATTTTAGTAATACTTTATTATTTAAAATTATTAAATAAATAAATATTTCCTCTAGTTATATAGTAGATATAGGTATTAGTTAATTTGTATTATGATTGATTGATTGATTGATTAGTAGTAGTAATATTCCATTTTTTATTTAATGTTTTAAAATTATTAAATAAATGTTTTTTCTAATTATATTATGAAACAAACAGATTAACATAGGTATGTTCTGCAGATTGATAAATCTTTAATGTGTGTATTTATTTATTTTTGATATTTAACCAATAACTAGTGTATATATGTGTGTGTGTATATATATATATATATATATATATATATATATATATATATATATATATATATAATATTTAAATTTAAATAATTTAATAATATTTTTTTTTCTCTAATCGTGTTATGTATGTGCTGCTGATTAATTCATTATTAGATTATTTTACTTATTTGTTTATTTCTTAATTTATTTAATATTTATTTTAATATTTTTAATATAATTAGAAATGTTGAATATTAAAAAAATCTATAATTACAGTATATTATTTAACAAACGTTGACATAGGTACGTGCTGCAGATTGTTTAATTATTAGATCTTTTTATTATTTATTTATCGTTTATTAAATAATTCAATCATTTATTTATTTAATATTTATATATAGCTGCAGATTATGTCATTATTAGTTCAGGTTTATACTGTAGTTTAATTGCCTGTATAGTGCCTTGCTAAAATTGCCAAATTAGGTACACTTTTTAGGTATAAAAACTGTTTGGTTGATAACACTAACAAAATTCCATATATTACATATAAGAATTTCCATGTATCCATATCTTCCTGTTATTGTTTTTATTAAGAACTGCTCTGAAAGCAGTATCATAGATACAATGTATCACATTCCTATTTCCATGGCAACACATCAAGCTTGTCACTTTGCTTTGTTTGACTGATATATTTATTTTTTACCTCCACACTGACTGAATCAATCAATCTGTATTGTTAAAAGCGCTATATAAATAAAGGTGACTTTTTGAACCTTGCCTTATACACAGAGGCATTGTCATGTTAGAATAGAAAAGGCTCCTGTCCAGACTGTTGCTATAAAATGAGAAGCACACAATTCCCTAGAATATTATTATATGGTTTAACATTAAGATTTGTGTGATGTGTGTGTGTAGAGAAGCACCGGTCACTCGTCTGAAGTTCTGCTGAAGTGTTGTAGAAGAGTCTCCAGAACAATAGAGCGATGCGTGGCTCATGTAAATTCAGCCCAGCGCTTTCACCCTCAGACGTCTCAGTCTGAAGAGACAATTTACCCTGCGGCCCTCAGCGAGAGAAATGACCCCCATTATCTGCTCTCACAGCGGCCCTATTATCTCCTGTCATTCTCATATGAAAATTGCCCATGAAATATTGATTCTTTGGAAATACAGATGTTGAGTTTGAAAAGGCTGAGATTTATTCAGAGGAAATTTGTATTGTTAACATTTGTTCCTCATGTGTAGTTTGCATCACTAGATATCTGTGTTATTGATCCGTGTTACACATTGTAAGCTTTTGTCCATCAGAAAGAGTTGAACTCATAGACCAGATAAATCTGTTTAATATTGCTATTATCTGTGGGAATGACTAAATTATATTATTTAAATTATACTATTAAAATATTATTTAAATTTACAAATAATGTTAAAATAGGTTAAATAACATTTTATTATAAATCAGTTAATTACAAAATTGTTTTATTATTATTATTATTATTATTAGTTATTTGACAGGAATGACTAAATTACTTTTTGTAAATTATTTTTAATTACATTTAAATAATTTAATTTATATTTAAAGTATTCTTAAAATTAAATTTTATTGTAGTCAATATTTACTTGTTTTTTATTTTATGCATGTTTTATTTATTTCATGATTTCATAGGAATTACTGTATTTGTAGTCATTTAAATAATTTAAATGTATACATCAATACTGAATAAATAATCTCTCCATTGATGTATGGTTTGTTAGGAGGACAATATTTGTCTGAGATACAACTATTTGAAAATCTGGAATCTGAGGGAGCAAAAAAATCTAAATATTGAGAAAATCATCTTTAAAGTTGTTCAAATGAAGTTCTTAGCAATGCATATTACTAATCAAAAATTAAGTTTTGATATATTTACGGTAGGAAATTTACAAAATATCTTCATGGAACATGATCTTTACTTAATATCCTAATGGTTTTTGGCATAAAAGAAAAATTTATCATTTTGACCCATACAATGAATTGTTTTCTATTGCTATAAATATACCTGTGCTACTTATGACTGCTTTTGTGGTGCAGGGTAACATATGTATTCTTCCGACCCCACTGGCAGACATTTGTTTAGATATTTCTGCTGAAAAATACTGAGTAAGAAAATTGATTTTCACAGTTCATGTGTTAGCATGACTCATGCATGTCCACTACATGAGCATGTGCATGTAAACCTGGTCACGGATCAGAAAGCGTGTTTCTAAAAGCGTTCATCAGAGCTCAGAGATGCTGTGTAACGCGAGCGGAGAAGCCCTGACGGCTCAACAGCTTTGAGAGCAGAAGGGAATGGGCTCAGTTAATGATGATGAATGAAGGGAAGGCTCTCTGTGGAGATTCATCAGCGTTCGTGCCGCCGCGTCCAACCGCTGGCCAGATAATTGAGAGCTTACGCCACAGTGTCCCGTCCGCCGCTGCGCTTCGTTAAGCCGCCTGTGTAAACGAGGCTCTGTGGAGAGCAGCACAGACTGCTGAGACACGTGTCTCTCTTACAGGTCAGCAGGCAAAGTCACGCTCAGAAACTGAAGAAACTTGCTATTCAACCCTCGGATGCTGTTCACACATTTTTGTTTAAATTGATTTTTACCTTTTAATGGGCATTTTTACCATCATAAAGCCATTTTTATAAAAGTGTGCATTATCTTTTGAGTTAATTTCTTACATTTAATCGGTGAATTAGAATGATAAGACATTTGAGCTGTTGCCGAGTAAGTTAAATCATTATCAACAAAATTTATCTTCACAATGCAGAGGAAACACAGAAGCTGCGTCTGAAGAGGCATTTAGATGCATTTACACACAAGACATGAATGCATTTAACCTGCAATTACTAATGCATCAATAATGTTCTGATATATTAATCATAAAACGTTGAATACTGTTATTTAATTTTTTTTAATAATAAAAAGTAAATAGTAAAATAATATAAAAACAAGTCACACTTGTATTGTTTGCAGCAATAAAGATGAATGGTGAGTAAATTTCATCTAGTGGAATAATTTGGTATTGCACCCGAAAGCTTTTTTACTGAAAGCCTATTTCTGTGATATCAACTTCAAATTTGGAACACAACTTGTTTAGATTTATGGCTTTGATTTTCTTGCAATTTTAGAGTATTTTTATTTTATTTTATTTTTTATTGTGGAAAATATATATTTTGTTTACAATTTAGTATAGATTTAAAATAGTATTTTTGTGCATTTTTCATCTAAAATAAACTTCTAAAAATAAATAAGTGTCTTCTTTAAAAAAAAAGAGACACAACGTAAGTCTGTGCTCCAAAGCATTCAAGATTTATGCCAGCTTAATTTTCATTTTTTGGTCTGTGCTCAAAAAGTGGCAAAATATATATATAAAAAATATATATTATATCATTTAGTACCATACATTTATATGTAAAATATAATTTAGTACCATAAAATCAAACCAGTAGTCAAAAAAAGTAATGTAGTCATTCCTAAAAACAAAAACATGAATTAAATTAATAAAAATAAATAATACTGTTAAATTATGTTAAATATTTTTTATTAACATAATATTTATTTGATTATCACTTTTTTCAATGTTAAAGTCATTATAGAAAGCAGAATTTGTGTGCTTAATTTCATAAACAAAGTGTTGCAGCTTCTTCTTTTTAAAGCAGACAGCTGGTATATGCCTCTATTGATTTTAATTGATCTTAAAAAAAAAAAAGAAATCTGCTGAAGTCCAGACTGAAGTAACAGGTAACTGAAGCGCTGATCCGTTTATAACATGCTGTGATAGCTCTATAAAATGCTGACAGGTCGGTCGTGTTCAGGTATATAGTGTTTAGCGTGTGTTATTGATCTGATCTGTTCCCTGTCTGGATACTTATGCTGTTAGAGTTTATAGGAAGGTTTTTTTTTTCTCTTGCTGTAGTTTTTGTCGGTTCCTCAGCAGTGAAGCGCCAGTTTAAAGACACTGTAAGTGTGTGAGTGTGGGATCTGAATCCATCCTCAGTGTCCTCAGAATGACGCTGCCAGGCGAAGGGAAGAGATGTTCCTAACCAATTAAAGTTGAGCTCAGGCCCACCTCCTCCAGCCCACAGCGGCTCCAGTGACAGGCCTTAAATTACACCGGCTCTTCTGGGGAACACGGGACTCTACTGAGCTTTAGAAACCTCAACCTCATCCTCACACTACCTGTCACACTCTGTGTCACACACACACACACACCTACACCTCGTCTCGCTGTCAGCTGTCTCACCGCTCACACACACACACACACACACACACACACACACACACCTACACCTCGTCTCGCTGTCAGCTGTCTCACTCACACACACCACTAATGCTCCTTCCAACATTTAAATACATCACCCCTACAAATTAATATTTCTTACCTATTTTTTTCTCTAAATTGTGGCACCAAATTAAGCATTTGTTCTCTTGTTTTAGTCAATTGTGGTAGAGCGCTGCATTGGGATTGTCGTTTTGCTTTTTAAAGAATTAAAAATCATTTAGTTCATGCTCTGTTCCATACAGCCAGGGTTGCCAGGTCTGCGTGACAAAACTAACCCATGCCAGTCCAAAACAGCCCAATAATCATATCCCAATTATAAAAACTCAAAATAAGTCAGTTCCATACCTAAAATCCATATTTTGCAGTCACTGTTATGCAGATTGATCATAAACACAGCTAAAAGGCTTCACACCAGTGGCCCTCCTTCACAAAACGTAACATCTACAGCAGTTTTATCATAGGTAGAATGCAAAATATATCAATCAAAACATTTCAGTTAAATATAATTTATGCAATATTTAAAATCTTTAACCC
The DNA here is from genome assembly GCF_018340385.1 of Cyprinus carpio. NCBI lineage: Eukaryota > Metazoa > Chordata > Actinopteri > Cypriniformes > Cyprinidae > Cyprinus > Cyprinus carpio. The sequence continues at coordinate 1,545,098 of NC_056604.1, forward strand.
ACAGGGTAAAAATCAACCCACGGCAACAATTTAAAAGTAGCCCAATCCTGCATCCAACCAGTGGCCAGAATTTACTAAAACAAGGGAACAAATTAATAAGCCAGAGGAATGAATACTTAATTAGTGGCAATGATTTATATATGATTATAAGCAAGGTCTTGCATGCAAATATTTTGCATGATACTGTATTTTTCTGGATGTGATGTAGAAACAGATTGAGTGAGCGAGCATCATCATCACCTCACAGCTGTTTCTGAATCAGCAGCAGCAGCAGATATGAAGATGGTGCTGGTTTCAGCGCTTTATTTCTGCTGTTCTTTAACTTTGGCTGGGAGGAGGTTTGTGATGTCTGAACTCACTGCAGCAGCAGCTCATTAACTGTGATGACAGCAAGACAGATCGCCGCTTACTCTGAAACATGACGTTCTAATTGGCGCCTGTTAATTAAATGCAGGTTATTGAAATGTTTCTGCTGGGCAGCTAATTGATGTCAACAGCTGAGCTTTGGGTCTTCTTCAGTTGCTGTACTTGTGTGTGTCTGCAGTAGTCATGATGTAAAGAACAGACAGGATTCATATTAGAGAGAGACAGATTTATCATGTACCTACAGGTTTGTCTTTAGATAACTCATGTTTTATGTTTGCTTATGTTTTAGTGAATTTGAGTGCCTTAAATAATGTGCTATATGTGTGTAATCTATCTATTAGGCCTATAAAAGGTTTTTTTTTTTTTCTCCAATCTGAATAATAATTATGGAAGTTAGACTTAATTAAAAACTTTAATTTTTTCAAAAAACAAAAAACAAAACAAAAAACAATAAATAAATGATAAAAATGAAAAGTTTTTTTGTTTTTTTACAGCACTATTTATACAAGGTCAGTCTTAGAATTATTATTATTTTTTTAAATTACACATTAAACATTTTAAATAAAACATTGTACAACATTATATATATAATAAGAATATATATATATATATATATATATATATATATATATATATATATATATATATATATATATATATTCCAATTTGAATAAACATTAATAAATTTGAATAAAACATTAACTTAATTAGATACTGTTTTAGATTAAAATAGTGTTGTAAAATATAGAGAAAATGATACATAAAATATTATTGTAATTTGTTTTATTTTAATACCTAAGCTATTTTCATTCTTAAAAAAGTAAACTGTTTCTATCTATCAACTTTCAAATTTCAAGGTTTTAATTTTTTTTTCCCAAAACCTTCACAATTTCTTAACAATCTTAAAAAACAAATGTTTTCTATGTAAAAATTGCAGTTGTATTATTTTCTTTTCATTTAAATTCATTTTGATTTTAATTCCTTGCATTCAAATTTCTGCATCCTGTTGCCACAATTCATATCCAGTTCAAATCAGGAACTAAATTGGAATATAAAAGTCATTCCCAATTCCATTCTAATGGAATAATTGTTCATTAAACTACCGCTCGTGAAATATTAACCCATGATTTCCCATTAGCAGTTTTTCTCATGAGCAGCAGGGCAATCCCAGGGTTTACAGTAAAGGTGGAAACTGTTTCCAAGTGCACTAATTAGGATTTTCATTACAAACCCAGGAAACAATTTACAATGCTGTTGTAGTCATTGTGTTCTCTTGATCCTTTTTTTATTTAGTAATTGAATGCAAATGCATTGGTGGAGCGGGAAATCCCTGATGGAGGGAGAAAATCAACAGGAATCAGAAGTGCGGCCAATATCATTAAATTCATGGAACATTGTGGCGCTTTCCCGCATCTGAATGAGGCTTCGAGTGTTTTATTAGTGTTCACCGAGATCCGCTGAAGCCCATGAAATGTGCAGCACATGTGTGTGAATCTGAAGGACTGATCACATTCTGTGTGCATTGAAGTGTTAGGAATAAAGGAATAAAACTTCTTCTTCAGGTCATGTAGATAAACAGTGTGATTTAGAGCAGCGTCTGCAAGGTCGCAAACAGTCGACCTCTACGCCAGATCTGACCGTTAATCACACAAGAATTATGTCCAGCTTGTAAACTCCTGAGATTCATATTTCTGTTGTGGAGATGCAGGAGAAGGTGAGAACAGATAAGATGGTTTGATCAGCCGATCGTGGAGATTCTGTCATCATTTATTCACTCGTGTTGATGAAAACCTGTATGACTTTCTATGTTTCTTTCTTCAAGAGAAAATACAGTAAGTGGCCGTCAACCGCATACAGTAACTGTAATCTGAACTCCATCGCTTATTGCATGTAACTGATTTCAATTTAAAAAATAAAACAAAATAAATAATAAATATTTAGTTTATTCATTTTGAATGTTTTTCAAAAGTTTCAAACAATGCTTTTGCTACATTTAGAGTTTGGCTTTACAAATGGTGAAAATTGCAGTTATATAATTTTATTTTTAATTTTATAAAAATTCTGCATCCTATTTACAGTAAGTGACTGTCAGCTGCATACAGTAACTGTAAACTAAAAATGTATTGAACAATTTACCCCTCCGTAGTTGCAAGTCATTTATTTTAAAGATAAATTATTTTAATTATTTTAATTATAAATCAAATAATTCATATAAAATAACAACAATATAATAAATCTTTGAATTTTAATATTTATAAATTATTTATTTTATATTATTGATATTTTAGGTATTTATATGAAGATACATGACACAATTATGTAAAATATTAAATACCTTAAATATTAATTGTAAATAATTAATTAATTGTCTTTGAATGATATGGATTAACAAAATAAAAAGTAATTAATATAAAATATGTTGTGTGTAGGTATTTTCATATTAGGATATATGAAATGAAGTAATTAATTAATTGTTATTTTTTATTTAACTTTAAATTGTATATATATGGTCACCAATTACTCTCATTGTATAAAAAAGCAACCAATCCATTATTTGGCTTTTAAGAGAAGAGTGCACTATTCAATACATCTCCTATAAAGAAATAAAGTCATACAAGTGGGGAAGTCGTGGCCTAATGGTTAGAGAGTCGGACTCCCAATCGAAGGGTTGTGAGTTCGAGTCTCGGGCCGGCAGGAATTGTGGGTGGGGGGAGTGCATGTACAGTTCTCTCTCCACCTTCAATACCATGACTTAGGGCCCTTGAGGCAAGGCATCGAACCCCCAACTGCTCCCCGGGCGCCGCAGTCATAAAATGGCTGCCCACTGCTCCGGGTGTGTGTTCACAGTGTGTGTGTGTTCACTGCTCTGTGTGTGTGCACTTCGGATGGGTTAAATGCAGAGCACGAATTCTGAGTATGGGTCACCATACTTGGCTGTATGTCACGTCACTAAAAGTCACTTTTAAAACTACATGAGGATGAGTAAATGATGAAAGAATTGTCACTTTTGGTTGAGCTTTTCTTTTAAATGTGTCTGTACTGAATCATTGTTCATATAAGATGCATTTCCCAGCGCTTTATTCATGTACTTAGAAATATTCAGTTGTAGATGATGTAACTAACGCAATTCATAAGTGTGTTTGATGAACAACGTCGCAGTATTTGTTCAGTTTGAGTGCACAGACTTTCTTCAGTTCTGCTGCATGAATTAAACACTAAAATATTTAGCTTAGCAAAAGTCAGCGGCCGGTTTGTGGTTTGTGTAATGGTGTGTAAAGCACCTACATGCTGCTGATTTATGTGTTAATGGGCTTTCGCAGCCTGACGCTCTTGTTTTGGCTGCCAGGAATAGAAAGCTCAGCAAATGTTTGCATGGATGCGGAACCGCTGTGTTGCTCTTACCTACAATGACTGATGCAACACGGAAAGAGCTCCAGTTTAAACACTTCCCATGATGCTCCAGGCTCCCAAACTACAAGAAAGCGGACTTTCAAAGGTGTTTTTGATGTTAAAACTGGTGCATCATTGTTCACCTTCGCCGAGTCCTTCCTAATGAGTTTTATTGTCTGTCTGTGTGTGTTTATCTCTACATTAGCACCATCCTTCCTTCATCTGCCCATAAACACACACTCTTCCTCTCCTCTGCACTAATTGCTCTTAATATTTGAAATGAAAGATTGTTTTTATTGTTTTAAGAGCTTCATCTCGCAGTGAAGTTCCTCCAGAAGCTCGTCAGCTGCTTTTAAGGGATTGTAAGTGATGTGCTTCCTCTCTCTTTATGTACTCTGCTGATAAATACTGGCTGAAAGCAAAGTTTAAGCCACGGTAAATGCAGTTTAATTTCTCATTCTAGACTCTGTTTAATCAGAGCTGCTTGTGTTCATTGTTCTGGTGTACAGAAACATGACTTGAGCTCATGCTGGAAAAAGAAACCACAGGGTAAAAATCTTAAATCAAATATTTAATTTATGTTTTTTTATAGCACTAATTATATATTGGTCTTAGAATGTTTATTTACATGATACATTTAAACATTAAACATTTGGGTAACACTTTAGATTAGGGAAACAATTTCATTTTTAATTATTAATTTTTTGTTTTATATAATTATAATTTTATTTTTATGTTTATTTTTTGTATTGTTGTTGTTGTTTTTAGGTTTTGGGTATTGTTTAGGGTTAAGGGATCTAGAAATTGGTTATGCAGAATAAGGCATTAATATGTGCTTTATAAGTACTGATAAAAAGGCAATACGCTAGTAATATGCATGATAATAAACACCTAGTTAATATTGAGAATTGGACATTAAAATAAAGTGTTACCAACATTTGATACAAAGTGTTTTACCTAATAAAATAATCTTTTTAAAAAAAATTATAAATAAATAAATAAATAGAGAAACTGATAAATGAAAATAGTAATTTTTGGTTTGTTTTATCACCATTCCAGCTTTCAAAGCTATTTTCATGGCCCCCAAAAAATAGTTTTTGTTTTGTTTATTCATTTATGTTAGTTTACAGCACTATTTAAATAACTCAGTCTTTTTCAAATGAGACATTATACATTGCATATTGTTTTTTACCCCATAAAAAAAGTTTCTTGTCCAATCTGAATAAATCTTACAGAAGTCAGACTTCATTAAAAACTGTTTGTACAGTCATATAGTGCTGTAAAATAAGAAACAAAGAGAAATAATCATTTATCGTAATTTATGTTACCAGCATGTCAGCGTTCAAAGCTATTTTCATGGCAAAAAAACAACAACTTCATTTTTGTTTTTTACAGCACTTGGAATGTTTTATTCAAATGAGACATTAAACATTTTTATAAAGGTTTTTTTCCTAAACCCATACAAATCTTGTTTTCTAGCTTGAATAAAAATTATGGAAGTCAGACTTTTTCCCCCTGAAAAAACAGTGTAGTAAAAAATAATACAGAGAAAGAGAAATAGAAATAGTTGTTTGTTTATTTAGCTCCATGCAAGCATTCCGAGCTATTTTGAGTGCAGAACAGCAGATAAACACATGCACACTGTTTTAGTGATTGATTGATTTATTTGTTTGTCTGATCGCAGCAGAGCTGTGTCTGTCGGTGGGATGAGGAGGTCAGACACGAGGCGTTTCATGACCACATGTTGTTTTCCTTCCCCTCTGAGCAAGTTAATTTTTCATGGCAAATGGGATCATAAGTGACAGTTTATCCAGCAGGTCGGCATGGAGCAGATCCAGAAGGTCTTCCTCAAATTAGCTGTGACCTTCTCATCGCGGTTCTCCCATCCATCGAATTCTGCATCTCCTGCTCCTGTGTATCATTAACCTTCTTCCATTATTCCTCTATGTGTGCTTGTGTTTCCCTTCAGCTCCTCTTTCTGTTTTATTATATTACTGTGAACTGATTTGGATGGAGAATCATGTTCTTTTTTTATTATTTGTTTGGATTATTATTTTATTTTTTTTTGTGTCACAAATCAAATCAGATGAATTCCTCTTTCGTACGCTGAATCCCGCTGATATATTATATTTGCTTTTTTCATAAAGACACATATCCCGCGTGGGAACCAGAGCTGACATCAGGATTAAAGACTGTCATTTCCAGAGCGTTCATGTTTCTGATGTTTGCTGAGATTCAGGACACGTTCATCTAATGTAGATCTCGCTGTCAGTTCCAGTTAGGTTCGAAGAGTGTTTTAAATGAAAGCTTGATGGAGAAGTCATGAGTTAATCAGAAAGTTTGATTAATTGCTTAATAAAACTAGTGTTTTTTTCCCCTCAAGAAAGTTTCAGTGGTTCTTGTGTGCTGCTTTCTAAATGTTTTAGCATGTTGCTGTGTGGTTGTCAAGATGTTCTACAAGCTGTGTGGTTGCTAGGGAGTTGTGATGGTTGCTAAGAGGTTCAGATTGTATCTTGTTGCACTGCTATGTGGTTGCTAGGGTGTTTTGGGTGGTTGTTAAGGGGTTCTGGGTGTATTTTAGTGTTGCTAGGGTGTTTTGGGTGGTTGTTACGAAACTGCTTAAGAAACCCTCTCTAAATCCAGCACTTTTAGAAAACTACAGACCGGTATCCCTTCTTCTGTTCATTGCAAAGACAGTTGAGCGAGTTGTGTTCAACCAACTCTCTTTGTTTCTTGCACAGAACAACCTCCTGGACAGCAACAACAGTCTGGCTGTCAAAAGCGTCCACATCAACTGAGAATGCTCTGCTCTCGGTTACTGAAGCCTGAGACTGGCAGAGCAGCTCCAAATTCTCAGCTGGATGCTGGATCTGTCTGCTGCTTTTGACACAGTTAACCACCAGATCCTCCTGTCCACCCTCATGAAGGTGTTTCAAGTCTTACCTCTTCGGTAGGTCCTTCATGGTGTCTTGGAGGGGTGAGGTTTCTAAGTCACAGTTTCTTGCTACTGGGGTTCCCCAAGGCTCAGTGCTTGGACCACTTCTCTTCTCCATCTACATGTCATCTTAAGGATCTTTCATTCAGAAGCATGGCTTTTCCTATCATTGCTATGCTAATGACACTCAGCTCTACTTCTCATTCCAACCAGATGATCCGACAGTAGCTGTTCACTTTGGATGAAGGATCATCACCTTTAACTCAGCCTTGCTAAGACAGGACTGCTCGTGGTCTCAGCCAACCCAGCACTTCATCACAACCTCTCTATACAGCTAGGTTCGTTCACCTATACTACTTCCAGGACAGCCAGGAGACCTGTGACCCACGTTTGTGATGAATGGCCAGTTAAGCTTCACAGACCATATTGCTACATCGGCCCGATCCTGCAGGTTTGCCTTATACAACATTAGGAAGATTAGACCCTTTTCTAACAGAGCAGACCGCACAACTCCTTGTCCAAGCTCTTGTTCTCTCCAGACTGGACTATTGTAATGCTCTCTTGGCAGGCCTTTCTGCATGTACTATCAAGCCTTCACAACTGATCCAGAAAGCAGCAGCAGTCAGAGTGGCTCTTAACGAGCTGGAAGAAAAGTCTCACCTCCACCACTCTCTTCATCCGCTTCACTGGCTGCCCATAGCTGCTCGCATCAATTCAAGGTACTGATATTTTTGCTACTGTACAAGACACCAAGGCCGACCTAGGCGTGCCTCCAGCACTAGGACCTAGGCGTCCTCCAGAAACTTGCATTCTGCAAGTGAACGACGCCTCATGGTGCCATCCCAGAGGGACAAAATCACTCTCACAGGACCTAGGCGTCCTCCAGAAACTTGCATTCTGCAAGTAAAAACACATTTAAAAACACATCTTCTTTGCCCATCACCTGACCAATTCAAACTACACTGTAAACGTATTCTATTCCTATTCTATTCTATTCTATTCTATTCTATTAGTTTTGGTCTAATTTATTTATTTGCTATGTGCACTGCTTAACTGAGACTTGTATTCTGACTGTTATTTTTTGTGTGGTTTATTTATTTTTTTTGTTTACTGTTTAGTTGATAATTTTATTTTGACTACATGTGTGAGAACTGGTTAAGATTGTATTTAGTTTGTGTATCAGTAAGAACGTCCCTCATGAATATGATGTACTAGTCAGATTGTTTTGGTCTCATGATCTGTTGTTGTGCCAGTGGTGTTTGATTGGGTCAGTGTCCCTCACAAGGGGGCAGGCTTGCTCTCTACCTCCCTCCTTCTCTCTGTCTCTTTCTCCATCTCTTGTTTTCTATCAGGGTGTGGCTGTTGCTGGACTTCAGTGGTAATATTTGTTCCTTTGTCTGTGTAAGTGGATGAATGCAACCCTTTAATAGCCTTTAGATTGTAAGATACGTAATGTGTAAGATCATGATGAAGATGAAAAAGCTGATTGTATTTGGATCTGTGGATCTTTTTTGTGGTTTCTATGAAGAAATCATATTTTTCAAAGAGCTGTGTTTAGAGCCACCTTAGACATTAATGGACACAGCAACAGCTGTGAGTTTTCAGTAGGAAATGATTAAACTATCTGTGCTTACAGCCGTGCAAAAGCAGCAGTGGTTATTTATCATTACTAACCATATGTCATCATTACCCATTAAAATGAAGGATAATATGGGATGTCTGGATTGGCTGCTAGTTCAATGAATAATTTGGGATTTATGTGTAGGATAATATGGGATGTCTGGATTGGCTGCTAGTTCAATGAAAACAAGCATTTTTTTTGCATAGTAAAAATTGTCAGTGTGTTCCTTAAGATAATTGATGTGTTAATTATTAGTAATGTAGAATGACGTGTCCTGACAGTGACCTACAAATACACCGTCATAAAGCCTGACAGGACTTCATTTGTTTATCTGATCAGTGAACTGTTTGAGTGCCCTGCAGACAAACAGCCAATTAATAGATTGCTGTGTGGTTGCTAGGGTGTTGCTATTTGGTTGCCAGGATATTCTATGGTGTTGCTAGGGTATTCTGAGTGATTGTGGGGGCATTTCTAGAATGTAGAGAAGGTGTACTGGGTGGTTGCTAGGGTGTTGCTATTTGGTTGCCAGGGTATTCTGGGGTGTTGCTAGGGTATTCTGAGTGATTTTGGGTGCTTCTGAGTGATTGTGGGGGCATTTCACTTTGGGTGTTTGATTGCTAGGGTGTTGCTATTTGGTTGCCAGGGTATTCTGGGGTGTTGCTAGGGTATTCTGAGTGATTGTGAGGGGATTTCTAGAATCTAGAGAGGGTGTACTGGGTGGTTGCTAGGGTGTCGCTGTGTGGTTGCTAGAGTATTCTGTGTGATTGTAAGGGCATTTCTAGAAGGTTGAGAGAGTGTACTGGGTGTTTGTTAGGGTGTTGCTATTTGGTTGCTAGGGTATTCTAGGATGTTGCTAGGGAATTCTGTGTGATTGTAAGGGCGTTTCTAAAATATTGTGAGGGTGTACTGGGCAGTTGCTAGGATATTGCTATGTGATTGCTAGGGTATTCTGGGGTGTTGCTAGGGTATTCTGTGTGATTGTAAGGGCATTTCGAGAAAGGGTGTACTGGTCAAAAGCTAGGGTGTTGCTATTTGGTTGCTGGGATATTTTGAGGTGTGGCTAGGGGGTTGCTATGTGGTTGTATTGCAAGATAGTTAATGGTGTGTTGCAATGTAGTTACTATACAGTTGCTATGTGGCTACTAAGTGTTCTGCATGGTTTTTGGGGTGTTTGTTGTGGTTTTCTGGTAGTTTCTACATTGAAAAATAGTTACTGGGGTGTTGTTAGAAAGTTGCTATTCAGTTGCTTGGTGGTTGCTATGTGGTTACTAAGGTATTCAATATAGTTACTAGGAGGTTGCTATGGTGCTTTGGGTGGTCACTACATTCCTAGATAATTACTTTGGTGTTGTGCTGTTGTTGTTAGAAGGTTGCTATGTGGTTGCAGTATGGTTGCTAGGGTGTTCAGCATGGTTGCTATGGTGTTCTGGGTGGTTGCTATGACATTGCAAGAGAGTTATGGGGTGTTCTGTGTTGCTCATGTAGTTACTAGATGTTGCTAGATGGCTACTATTCCCTCATGGTTGCAGAGTTACTAGGAAATGTGCTAGGTGGTTCTACATTGCAAAATAGTCAATGGGGTGTTGTTAGAAAGTTGTTATTCAGTTGCTTGGTGGTTGCTATGCGGTTACTAAGGTATTCAGTATAGTTACTAGGATGTTGCTATGCTGCTTTGGGTGGTCACCACATTCCAAGATAGTTACTGGGGTGTTGTGCTGTTGTTTTTAGAAGGTTGCTATGTAGTTGTTGTGTGTTTACTGTACAGTTACTAGGGTGTTCAGCACGGTTGCTAGGAGGTTGCTGTGGTGTACTGGGTGATTGCTGCATTGCAAGATAGATACTAGAGTGTTTTTATGTTGCTGTTAGAAGGTCGCTGTGTAGTTGCTATATGGTTGCTAGGAGGTTGCTAAGGTGTTGTGGGTGGTTGCTATGCAGATAGATGGATATATTGTAGCGGGTCTCTGCTCCCTCTCAGAATGGACTCCATTAATGTAATGAGTTGTAAATTTATGGTGACTGTGCTGGAGTGCAGTAACCCAGCACACATCAGGACAGTCGGCTTAAATCAATGACTGTTTCCTGTGGAGCTTTTAGCTCTGACCGTCACCACCGCTGATCCCTGATCAGATCCCTGCAGGACCAGACTCAAACAGACAGAGACAGAGACATACAGCAGAGCATCATATGCATCTTAAAGTGTGTGTGTGTGTGTTTCACTCAAGCAAATGTTTCTTTATTTGTGTGTGTGTGTTTCACTCTTTATTTGTGTGTGTGTGTGTGTGTGTGTGTGTGTGTGTGTGTGTGTGTGTGTGTGTGTGTGTGTGTGTCTTCATTAATTTACTACAGAGGCTTTAGTTTCTCAGATTAGCTCTGGGATAGCTGTGCAAGTGCATTTATCACACACACACACACACACACACACACACACACACACACACACACACACACACACACAGTGTTTTTTGGCTGTAAACCACATGTGCTCCTTTCACTTTCAGAAGCACCAGATTTATTTTAGCATTAAGTGAATGACATGAAATCAGTTTTTAAATATCTTTAACCAGCTAAACCTGTTAATCTGTTAGCCGGAGCAATAAAAGGAATATTTTCAAGAACACTGGAAACATACATAATTTTTGACTTTCACTATATGGACAAAACAACACTGAGACATTTCTCCAAATATCTTCCTTTATCAGAAATATTTCTGTTTATTATCAGTGTTGAAAACAGATGCGTTGTTTCATCTTTTTTTGGAAACCATGATACTTTTTATTTTTCAGGATTCACAGATGACTAGAAAGTTCAAAAGAACAGCATTTATTTGAAATAGAAATCTTTTGTAACATTAGAAATGTCTTTACTGTCACTTTTGATCAACTTGATGCATCCTTGATGAATAACAGTAGTAATCTTCAACTTAAAAATATTAATTTATTTTAAATTATTTAATTTAATCAAATGTATTTTAAATTATAAATAATTATAACTATGTAAATTAATAAAAAATAAATTATAAATTCATAAAAATAAATAAAAACTATTCATTTATAGATATACATAGATAGAGCCATGTCTAAATCTTTTATGTTCTACAGAAAATATAAAGTCACGAGGTTGAGTAAATGTAAAAGTCAGCTATAACTTTAAAGAATTATGACATTAATTGGTATTAATCATATTTAAGTTTTAATTGTGAATGTTGATTGTATGATTTATTTTTGTACACATTTTGTGTTCTGTTAATGAAGAATAATGATAAAGCTGTAGTTAAAAAAAAAAGGCAAAAAACTAAATTTCCCATCATCCTCTGTGTTATGTGTGGAATAAAAAATATAATTTAAATGATATTATTTTGTTAAGTTAATAAGTTTAGTGTTTGATTTTAGTTTGGTTTGTTTTAGGACTAAAAAGTTTGTCTGTGAGAGTAAAATAAAGTATATTTTTCATGTATTTTGTCCGGTCAGAATCCTGAACTGAACTGGACAGATATCAGATATTATTATTCATAATCTGCTTCAGACTTTTTCCATAACCTTTAATGTTTTTTTCTGTTGCCTCTAATTCATTCAGTTTAGTTTAATGTTGTTTAATTCTTCATTTCCACAAGTGTTTAACCCAGCTGTCATTCCTGATCTCATTTCATCATGTTTTTATCTACAAACATCATTTTAATCAGCATCAGTTTGTTTGACTTCTGCCAATAATCATCAGAGATCCTGTAACTCAATATTCAGGCGCTGATGAGGAGAAAAAGGGAAGGAAAACTGGCAGGAAAATGAGATAAAGATGTGAGGATGAGTGTGAGCTGGATCTGTGTTTCTGCTGTAATGACCGCATCAGTTTGTTCTTGTCTGGACTGAATCCCGAGCAAACAGTGTCTTCTGTCTCATGTCTTCTCACGCAAAGACCCATCCCTCCATCCCTCCCTCCATCTCCGTCTCTCTTCCAGAGGAGGACGAATCTGTATCTAATATCTGAATGATTGTTTTCTTTATCTTCCAGTGATTCTCACAGATATAGACTCTCCAAGACGTGATACAGTGCGTGTCTCTTTATCAGATAAACTTTAAAGAGAGAGTTCATCCAGAAATAAACATGCTGTCATCGTTTTTTTCATCTGTGGAGCACTAAAGCAGATGTTTAGCAGGAAATTCTGCTTTTTTAAACGCCACAAAAGCATCATGATTGTCCTGTTTTAATGTTTTAGAAACACATCTCTTGTTACCAAGGCTGCATTTATTTGATCAAAAATACTGCAAAAATATGAAATATTGATGTTGAATGTTGAAAACAGTTGTGCTGCTGAAAATTTTTGTAGAAACTGTGATGCATTTTATTTTTCAGGATTCGCAGATGAATAGAAAGTTCAAAAGAACAGCATTTATTTGAAATATAAATATTTTATCACATTATAAATGTCTTTACTGGCACTTCTGATTTCAATTAATGCATCCTTGATGAATAAAACTATACATTTCTAATAAAAAAAAAAAACGATTTCTAATTTATGGGAATCTATTTTAACATTAAAAATGTCTTTACTGTCACTTTTGAGCAATTTAACGTGGCCTTGACAAATCAAAGTATTAATTTCTAATGTAAAAAAATTAATTTGAATATTTTAGAAGTTGTACAGTATACTGTAGTTTTACAGTTTAAGTGCTTGGTTTAAATGTCGCTTTTTCTTTAAAATTTTATGCACGTTAGTTCATGAATAATATGAAGTTTGTTGGATGAGGTTGAGGTTGTCTGAGGTTTACGAGGAACGCTCTCTGAGATGTTTTAAGCGTGTTGAGAGGCTTTGCTCGCGTGATGCTCTTTGTTGTAAACGCTCAAAGTGCCGCTGTAGCTTTAAACCCGGCCGTGTAATCTGGGTCAGAGTCTCATTATGATTTCCAGGAGCTTCTATTGAGGTTTTGCCCCGGCTGCATTCATCTCTCTAATCCACACACACTGGAGCTCCTCTCACAATATCACCTCAAGTCCTTTAGTCACGGCGCCGCAGATCATCCGATCGCCTTTCGCTCGCCGCTTCCGTCTGCGAGCGTCTCAAGATCAGACAAACCTAATGGAGCTGATGGAAACCCCAGAATCTGCTTTTATCCGCAGTGTTTACCCACCGCTGAGCCGCGCGTTTATTAGACTCTGTCTCTGAAGTTTGATGGTGCCTCTTTCGCTCTGTCAGCTTGTAGAGCGAGTCGCGTGATAAAAGGAAACGCGTGAAACAGGGCGTCTCGTAAATGACCCTCATTCGTCGTGTTAAATGCGTCAGTGGAGTGGTAATAGCGCTTCATTAACACAGTGGGCTGGAAATGGCTTCTCTCGCTGCGTTTTGACTAAGACTGAGTTGCTGGCGAGATCATTTGGATCTCCAGGCTTGTAATGTACACATGTTAATCTGTGTGATACGAACGATTCCTGCTGCGAATCTCAGCAGAACTTCACTTCTTTATCTTTTTACACTGGCTATGAAAAAAAACAACATTAAATGCTATGATGAGCTCTGTTTTTGTTCCTGTGTTGACATTTCCATTCAAGACCAATAGTTTTTAAACTTGTAAAAATAGAGGTTCTTTATTAGCATTGATGTTTTTATGGCTTTAACTTCCACAAAACACTTGCATTGTAGGTTATTTATTGAAAAAGGACACTATTGTTACTTTTCTGTTAAATGTTATTTTGTTTGGGGAAAATGGTTTTTTTGTTGTGTGGATTCGCTGAGAAATTTTTTTTGGTTTTTTTTTGTTTGTTTTCATGATTAGACTAATTCAGATTGTGAGTTTGAGACTGTGTGTGAGTCTTTTTGACTCAGTTATTACAGTGAATCGGTTAGGGAGTCTGTTCACGCTGTAGTCATTAGACTGATTCAAATTATGAGTTTGAGGCTGTTTATGGTTTTTTTTTTTGACTGATTCATTTCAAGGAATCAGTTAGAGAGTCATTTGTTTAAGAGTCAGACTCCACTGTTTGTTCTGTAGTCATTAAATTGATTCAAACTGTTAGTTTGAGATGGTTTGTGAGTCTTTTTGACTGATTCACTACAATGAATCAGTTAGTGAGTCATTTGTTTATGAGTCAGACTCCACTGTTTGCTCTGTACTCATTAAATTGATTCAAACTGTTAGTTTGAGATGGTTTGTGAGTCTTTTTGACTGATTCACTACAATGAATCAGTTAGTGAGTCATTTGTTTATGAGTCAGACTCCACTGTTTGCTCTGTAGTCATTAGACTGATTCAAATTGTGAGTTTGAGGCTGTTTATGGGTCTTTTTGACTGAATCATTACCAGGAATCAGTTAAAGAGTCATTTTGTCATGAGTCAGACTCCACTGTTCACTCTGTTCACTCTTAAATATAAAACGTCCTTATTGTCATCGACGGTTCCACGAAGAACCTTTTATTAGAAACCGTTTATGGGTGATTTTAATTGAGTAATTTAGTTGAACTATTTTAGTAATGGTTGGTTAATGTTTAATTTGATGAAATGCTAGAATTGCATTTAATTGGAAGACTACATTTGAAAAAAAAATTAAAGATTTTCTCAGAAAAAAAGACTAAATTTTAGAATTTAGATTATTAGTGCTACTGAAGAACATTTGGACGATAATATATAATATATATATATATATATATATATATATATATAAGTATGTAAAACAGCAGGAAATATTGCAAAAGGTTTCAGAGGAAATGGGAATGATTTTAGTGTGGAAAAAAAAGGCACTTCTGCATCAATCTCTGACACACATTCATAGAGAACTATTCTGAGAACGTCGTGTCAAAGCTCCTTTTGTGAGCTGTATTTTTAGGAGTGTGGTTTCATCACAGCCTGTCATGGATGAAGGTATGAATGAATGAATCCCTGCCTCTCTGTGATCAGCTGATGGTTTCTGAATGAAATGAGTGTTTGTAAGACGCTGCTTCTGCTGCAGGTCATATCTATAATTTAACAGCAGGCACATTCTCATTCCAGTCCAGTCAGAGCTGGTGTTCAGAATGAAATACTACTTTTTGACAAATGCAATGTGTGCTGATTTTTTTTAAACAAGGATTATATCATATTAAACATTACAAACAGTAGTATGCTTGTCACATCAGCTCATTACATTGCATGCGTTGCATCCAGTTTTGTGCTGCATTAATAATGTTTCAAAATACAGATTTTTTTTTTTGCCTGTCTTATTCATTATTTGATCAAACATTGTAGGTGAAAAATGTAGATTACACTCACATGCAGTGTTTTTTTTTTTCATTCATGCTTCCTGTCAAAATTCTGCACATTTTATGTTTACATATTATAAATGTATGTATGAATGTATACTTT